>NW_027444951.1:0-178347 GCF_048569485.1 Anomaloglossus baeobatrachus
CAATGCCCGCGCGCGCGCCCTAATGCGCATGAGCGAGGCCCGGGTGCCAGAAGCCAGGGCAGGGAGCGGTGTATAGGAAGCAGGGGAGCCGGCCTGGAGCAGGGCTGCCGACGGGCGCCGGGAGCGGGGACCGGGCCGCCTGGGGACCGCAGGTGGTGGAGGCTGG
The DNA here is from genome assembly GCF_048569485.1 of Anomaloglossus baeobatrachus. Classification (NCBI taxonomy): domain Eukaryota; kingdom Metazoa; phylum Chordata; class Amphibia; order Anura; family Aromobatidae; genus Anomaloglossus; species Anomaloglossus baeobatrachus. The sequence continues at coordinate 167 of NW_027444951.1, forward strand.
AGACCGTGGAGCGGGGGATGTCTGCCAGAGGAGCCGGGGAGCGAAGCAGGGAAGCCGGGGAGCGTGGCAGGTGAGCCGGGGGGCAGAGCAGGGGACCCGGAGAGCGTGACAATAGGTTTCCAAAAGGTTAGAATTCTGAAAAGATTCCCTCCATACTTTTCTGAAGATGGTGCTCTAGTGTATTCAAGCGATGTTCCTGTGCTGATGGAAAATGTAACATTAAGTACAATGTGAGCGAGTGGAGACACGTCATTGTTTCATCCAAAAAGTCTGAAAGCTGTGCTACTGCTCAATGGCAGTAAGTATTCTTCAGTGTGTGTAGGGCATGTGTCGCGGGCAGAGGGGCCACGCACGCTACGCTCGGGTTCGGGGACTTCTGCTGCTGCTGCTGCTCGGTGGCTCGAGCGGAGGGCCAGATCCGGGGACTCGAGCAGCGCTCCTCGCCCACGAGTGAAAAGGGGGTGGTTTGTTTGGGGAGATAGTTAGTGACGTCACCCACAGGTCGTGGTGATAATGGGCACCACCACTGCTGGTGACGGGGATCCCGGGAGCGATGGCAGGGAGCAGCTAGGATGTTGGTTCCCCCTCCGTGGGTAGGGGTTGGTGATCCCGGGGCCCGGTGGCGGTACGGGGAGGCTGGATGGCTGGGGTGTACGTACCGAGGGAGCCCGTTTGCCCGCAGGCGCTGGCCCTTGGATCTCTAGCCTATGGCGGTGGCTTTTTATCCTCACGGTGTGGACGGTTGCCTTCTGTCGGGTCTTGGGTGTTAGGGAACCCCTGGGATTCCGGTCACTCTCGGATTTGACCAATGTCGGCGGCTCCTAGCCTGGTCAGGGTCCAATGGCCCTGCCTTTGTGCTTGGTACAGATCCGCTCACCGGTTCAGTTCCCCTCGGGTCACCGCCCGTCCCCGGTCCTACGGTTCAGCTGACTTGTACCACCTCCTGCAGACGGCCACCACCGTCTGCCGACCTTGCTGACAGTGCCTGGGCTCCTACCCAGACACTAACAGTTTCTGTCCTCTCACTTTCCACTACAAAACTAAACTAACTGCTTTTTCCCGCCTCCGGGCCTGTGAACTCCTCGGTGGGTGGGGCCAACCGCCTGGCTCCGCCCCACCTGGTGTGGACATCAGAGCCTGGAGGAGGCAACAAGGATTTTGTGTGACTGATGTAGACTATCCAGGGGAGGGGGTGTGTGTGATTTTGTGTTTGTGACTACCTGGCTAGTCCAGGGCGTCACACATGCTATGCACTTGGAAGAAAGCTGTGAGAATTTAGACTTTATTCTCAAGAAACTTAACTACAAGGAGCATGGATGGTCAATATGTGGTGGTCTAAAAATGTTCTCATTGCTTCTTGGGCAGCAAGGAGGATATATTAAATACCCATGCTGTTCTGCCTCATGGCAGCCTGCTAATAGTCATTCATTGAAATTTCTGTTACAATCCCTAGAGGTCATTGTTATTCTTTTGAATTGCTGAGTTTCCCTTTAAGCTAAATGTATTCTGGGTAAGGAATGCCTCCCTGAGCTGAGAAGAAGCCTGCAGCCATTTTTTCTTTGGATTTGTCAGGAAAGGACATGCCGACTTACCTCTCTGTACATTCACCCCTGCCTAGTGTAATCCGGTGAGCAAAGCAAATTACATGTGTTAGTGATAGAATCCTAGATGGAAGAGTGTAGTAAATGCATTGTACATTGTACTTCTACACCTTTAGTGTCATCCCTGTCTTGTTTGTCTAGATAAGATTTCTATGTATTGCAGATGCAGTGACCTTTCACCTACATTCTCGTAAGAACTGCATCTCATGTACTGTTATGCTATGTTAACTCTGTATTAACACTGTACTGACTGTAATCATTTTCTTGTTATAGTTTTTACCCGTATAAAACAGTATCTTGGATATACCGTATTCTGTCTTCAACTGCATCTTGGATATTCCTATATTCACTGTATATTCCATGTATACTGCAATCAAGTTCACGTTACCAGCTAATAAATCAAGGCTATTGAACTCCACAGTCTGTTTATTTGAAATGTGAACTAGGGTTTAGCTGTATGCTAGAGATTCACAGCATTACGTAAAAGAAGGCAGAACACATGCTTTTTGTGTGAATTGGAAAGCCAGGTTAGGACTCTTCACTGGAGCAAAAAAAATTGGCCAACAAGAACATCTTTGTAACCGGGACTCAAGAACATTGTTGCATAAAGCTTAGTTGATCCCACCTAAAGTTCTCTTGCCACCACTCCACTGTAAGCTTGGACTGATGAAGCTGTTTGTGAAAGCGCTACTGAAAGAAGGAGAGATGTTTAAGTACCTGTGTACCAAGTTTCAGGGACTGTCAGAATCAAGTCTGAAGGAAGGTGTGATGCCCTGGCAAAACCAGGTAGTTACAGATAGGCCCCCGCACAACACCTTTCCTCACTTAGGAAACACACAGCCGACCTGAAACCCTAGTCACCTAGGACACTGAAGCCAGGACCGAAACCAGCGGCCTAGCTAATTAAATGATTGAGGGCAGGATTATAGGTCCTATCCCACCTAAAGTCCCTCAAAGAAGACAACAGCCCACTGATAGGGATAAGGCCACCGCCAGGGCCCTTAGATCCCACGGGCCAGCGCCTGCGGGCACGGCTCCTTAGGCCATATCCAGCCGGGAGCGGACTCCTGAGTTCCAGACCAGGCAGTCCACCATACACAAAAACAAGTGCAGAGTAAAGGACAGCGAGCACCAGCCTGGGTGGGGGACCTGAATGCAACTGGCCGGGGCGGCAGGCCACCAGCACCTTTGGTTTACCGAAAGACTCGTGTGATTCATTTACTGTGAGTAACCAAACATCCCCCTGCTTGCTCAGGCGCGCCGGCCCTTGCCATCACCATACCCTGCACAAAGACACTGGGCCCCGGGGCAATCATCCCTACACACGGAGGGGTTAACATCCAGCTGCCACTACATCTCTCCCGGGTATCCCATAACGGCAGCGGTGGTGTCCCACCTCACCACACACCGTTGGTGGCGTCACAAACTTAATACGGCCTAGCCCATACATCTACATTCCTCCTTTTATTCGACATGTCCGCGAGACCCCCGGGTCGAGCCACTCTCTTAGAAGGTCTGGATCCGACCAACGGCGGCTGCTGGCACAGGGGCAGCACAAAAGCATTTTTGTGGGTTCGGATATTCAGAAACCCATGAATGAAGGATGACGTGTTTTAAACAATAATGAAAACTGTTGAAAAAAGGGCTTGGGACTCTTTGAAAGAAGCAATAAATACGTTTCTAGGTAACAACAAAGAATCAAAATTTAAGTCCATCGTGGAGAACATGCTGAAACGTTTCAAAGCCTTGGGTTGTCTAATGAATTTGAAGTTACATTTTTTACATTCCTATTTGGACTACTTGTCTGAAAACCTTGGTGCTGGTGGGAAGAACAAGAAGGTTTTCATCGGAATATCAAGGAGATGGAACGACGATACCAAAGTAAATGAAACGTGAACATGATTGCCGGATGCTTCACAGAGAAGATCCACAGGCCTTCTATAAGAGAAAAGGGGGATCTAGAGAAAAGGAAAAAGTGCAAGAATAAATTTCTAATAAAGTTGCAGAATGACTGTACAATAAATAAATGTATTTTATATATAAAATTGTGAATATTTTTGGTTACAATAAGTATTTTTCTTGTTCATGTCACTTGTATGTAACTTCACACATGGATTGTACAAAATCAATATTTGATGGTTAAAAAAAAATATTTATTTTTTTTTTTAAATCAGGACATTAGAAAACATAATAATCAGTCACTGGATTTGAAGTTTCATAAACCAAAATTTGACATAGCTGTGTAATTTGTCGGGCACCCACCGACAATAGAATAGCGCCAGATTTAGGAAGCTGGCTGAGGTCTGCAAAGTCTGTAGCCAGGTGACAAAATTGGCCAACCTGGGTTTCTTCCTTAAGTAGTCTCTGGTATGATGATATGGTATAATCCTGGCAGCCGGAGTCGAAATCCCTAGATTGCGGTTATGATATCCAATCGGAATTGAAGCCCCTAGATTGAAGCCATGTAGCCAAGTGATCCTCTAGTTGAAGCCAAAGTCCCTAGACCGAGTCCACAAGGCATCCTGGTTCTGATCCCCTAGCCAGCTCTTAAGAGCTTAGACTAGATCGTGCAACATCCATCAACAACCTGGTGACTCCAAGAAGTCCCCTTTTATAGCCATAACCTTCCCTTAGGATATACTGTGCCCTTATCAGATTGGTTGTACAAGGTTGCTTCTCTTATTGGATGAATTTCAAGCTGCATGGATAATGTTCATTTAAATGATGTGGATAGAAAGACTGAAGATATCTACATGTAGTCTGAAATCCATCATGAATCAATACTATTTTACACAGTCATAAGCAGCCCATGGGCATTCACCTGCATTCAAACCAATAACAGCTCATAGACCAGACAATCCATCTACCACTGGACCAAAGACAGGAAGTTAAATCCACTGCCTGCGGTAACCAACTTAATCCTATAGGCTACTCACACAACAAACCCAACAGAAAGGAAAAAAACATGGCTTCGATTATCCATCCAATGAAAACGCATAACCATTGTGAGCCATTGGACAATGCAATTGGACACTTGGTGACATGGTGCACGGCCCAATGAATCAAGTCTTTACTTCATATTCACGGTTTAAGCCCTTGGGTTCTAATGTGCCCAGAGTACATATCCAGAAAGATTCTCTTTCTTTGAGCTAAACACAAGTCAACAATACATTGTAAGCAGATTCTATTACCAGTCCCACACCATTTTGTGACGCATAATCACACAGTGATCCAATTAAGATTCCAAGTCATCGAACATGTCCAAGCCATACGCAGAGGAGGCAATAGAATTAGGAAGCTCAAAGAAAGGGAATCTTTCTGGATATATACTCTGGGCACATTGGAACCCAAAGGCTTAAACCATGAATATGAAGTACAGACTTGATTCATTGGGCCATGCATGGACATAATGGACATAATTCTAATAGGCAGGACAGGTAATAAGGAGCACAAGTTATATGCTAAAATGTGTTGTGTGACAAGACAGACACAGGAAAGGACATGATAACAGGTGTAGGGACCAACAAGGTGAGACAAGGGGTATCAGGATAGGGTCAAGTAGGTATGAATGTAGTAATGGGGCAGGCATAGAGAATTGTATGTGAATGTGAATTACAATAAATCACTAAGGAAAGGAATATGTGAGTGTGTGCCTAATGTAAACTAATATTGTACTGGCAAAATTATAGATGGAAAGGGAAAAGGGGAGGGGGGAGAGAGGAGGCTGTAATTGACTACAAGGGTATGAGTTATGAGTGATCATAGGGATAGTGTTACATAAGTGGAAATACCTATGGAGGACCGGATGTGTAAGCGCATACCTTATACAAACCTATAGAGTGCTGATGGGTGAGAGTGTGATGTTAGATATAAGACATCCTATAGTGAATAGTGAGCCGTAATCAAGTGCAACAGGGATATTTCACGTGACTATGGGAACCTGGAAGGTAAAGAAAGGGGAGAAAAAACTGTTAGACAAGGTAATCAGACATAATGTAACCAGTTGATCAGACATGATCACCTGGTTTGAGACCCCCTGCCTTACACTATATAGATATCATGTTCATTCCCCATCTATCTTGCTCAGGAGAGCATCTCCCTCCCCCGGCACCAAGAGCAGCTCATACTGAATTGTTACATTGACTAGTAACACTGCACACAGAAATGCACCTTAATATTCCACTGTTAACCCTTTCCTCCCAGCAGTAACACACAACTCCTCACCTTGATATCATGGTGATTTATGGTCAGAATGACTTCAATGCGATCAGTGATTTCTATTCTAGCTCTGCTCACATAGATTTTATATCCACACTCAACTATAGGCCGTTCTTCATATTTTGGGGGCTTTTAGTCAGATATACTAGTTTGTGCCTGTATAGTATTGGTGTAGATGGGAGTGTAGGGCATGGGTTACATGGCACTGTGGTGGAATACTGATGGGAGGTATTGGTGCTGTGTTTGATGCTTCTACTGGGTATTTTCCTACAAATACTGGAACAGCTCACTGCTTAGAATGATCCTTCCCAGCTCTATAATATATTATATATACCCCACAATGCAGGCTCACACACACATTTGTCTCAAGTGTGTTGTAGGGACACAGATACAGTCTTGGTCATGTGACTAAAGGCTACTTTACACACTGCGATATCGGTCCCGATATCGCTAGTGTGGGTACCCGCCCCCATCTGTTGCGCGACACGGGCAAATCGCTGCCCATGCCGCACAACACCGACCAGACCCGTCACACATACTTACCTGCCCGGCGACGTCGCTGTGTCCGGCGAACCGCCTCCTTTCTAAGGGGGCGGTCCGTGCGGCGTCACAGCGACGTCACTGAGCGACCGCCCAATAGCAGCGGAGGGGCGGAGATGAGTGGCCGGAACATCCCGCCCACCTCCTTCCTTCCTCATAGCGGCTGGGAGGCAGGTAAGGAGAGGTTCCTCGTTTCTGCGGTGTCACACGGAGCGATGTGTGCTACCGCAGGAGCGACGAACTACATCATTACTGCTGCAGTAACGATAATCGAGAATGGAGACCCATGTCACCGATGAGCGATTTTGCACGTTTTTGCAACGATGCAAAATCGCTCATCGGTATCACACGCAGCAACATCGCTAATGCGGCCGGATGTGCGTCACAAATTCCGTGACCCCAACGACTCCGCATTAGCGATGTCGCAGCGTGTAAAGCCCCCTTTAGTGGGAGTGGTGTACAGGGTCTTAGCAGTAAAGAGTATTCCATATTTCTGCCAGATACCCACAGAGATATTGAAATTTGAAAAAAGAGACTTCTGCTCATTGAAGGTAAGAACTGCTCACATAGCGTTCAACTCCACAGCAAACGAGTGCTCTAGCACTGGCATCTCAGCAGGGATATTCCCCTACTACACATGTGTGTCTAGGTCACTGTGACAGTTTACAGGACATAACTCAGGGCACCTAGACAGAAGGCAGAGGGACTACTTTCTATTTCTGGTGTAGAGCTTAGTACAATATATATATATTTATACTATTACATGGGACACATGTACCTTGTATTACCATTATTCGCTGTATATGAACCCCTTTTCTCCGGGCATTATTTGTCTATAGCATTTTTCACGAACCTGAGGCAACTGAGAACCCTTCAGTGAAGGAATTCCACTAACCCTCACAATACCTACCAGGGGCCTCCCTGCAGTAACTCAGGTAGTTGTACCCATTCTCTTTCCGCATTCTATGTGTTCTTCTTCTTTCTTCTTTTTTTTCTTTTTTCTTCTTTTTATTTCTATCATGTAGTTCAGGGGTTTATAGATATATGTCCTGCATCTCATATTTCCTTTAGTGGTGCTTCTTACCCATTCTCATATCATTTACCCTAGTATTTCATGATCCTGAGGCGACTGAGAACCCTTTAATAAAGGAATCCTTTTTCACCTGAATTGTCAAGTGATACTTACCAGTGACTATCACGTAATGTTACAGGTAGTTCCATTTTCTTCCTCTTCTTTCTCTCCTTTCTTCTTTGTCACACGGTCCATTGTGTTATAGCCCACGTGTCATGATAACACTTGTACCATCTTTTCATTTAGATTCCACCTACAATTATTTACCGATTCCAGTTCTGGAATAGGCTTTCATCATCTACTCACTAGAATTCTCAAGTTCATAAGGTACTGAGACATATACATGTTCACACCATTATAAAGAACAAAGTATAAACATTGAGGTTTTTCTCACACCCATGTTCCTGTGTTCTTTGATATGATATGTGTTCATTTCCTTCACTATATAGGATTGCAAGTTTTCCATTTGTACCTTAATGGCAATGACGCTATACAATTGAACACATATCATCCTGTTATCCATATAGGTGTGTATTTACCTGCTTGACTATTTTTGGTTGTTTGATCCAGAATGTTTCTCCAGATAGGTCATGTGGAAATTTTCTTTCCTCAGTACAAATGTTTTCACTATGGCTTTGGAAAATTTTTTTGTATGTGCATCATGGTCATTTGACCCATTGTACTCTCAAGTAGCAATATATTGTACTGTTATGTTGTACTATGTACTAATTACGTGTTTATATGGTTTTGTAACCCTTTATGATCTTAGATAACTTTATCCTTGATAAAGACCTAAAAACAAGCTCGAAACGTTGGATGAATTATCCTTTTGCACAAATAAAGAATTTTCAGCATTCTAAGAGTTCTTTTCTTACGTTATTGATCACTATAGTGTGCCAGAGCTATTTCTATTGAATTAACTCTTATTTTTTCTGAGCACCTGCTATATACACAGTGAGCCAGACATATTCAATTTTCATTCAGAAGGCAGAGGGAAGCCTTAGCAGCTGAGCCTATATCTTGGCTTGTGAGCATTAGAACAGGCCGGCGATTACAGGGTAACATGAAAAATGTCCAGCTTGCATTATGACTAGAACATGACAATATCCTTTTAAGTACTAACCTATGATGCGTTCCTAAGCAGTTGATGTTATATGTTCTACATTTCATTTTCTGCATACTTTACAAGTAGTAGAATTTGCTTTGATATAGGCAACTGGATTTTCACAATGAAAAGGCAAAGGATAACGCCCGAAAAAGACGCCATACATTATGTCAGTGCCATCACTGACAAACCTGGATTGACCATGAAATACATCAATCCCCTTAAAGGTGAGTTAAAACAAGTTTTAACTAAATTGCCTTAATATTGTCATGCATTAGAATGACTGTCTTAGGTAATGATAAATATTTTCTACAGGAAGAGGAGTGTTTGCTGAAACTGAAATCGAAAAAGGGAGTTTTGTTGCAGAATATCGAGGTGAGCTCACGTATGCACTTACGATGGTAGACAACTACTCGAGATTTATGGTTGTGGTACAAGTCAAAGATCTAATGGCCCATACTGCAGCGAAGGTCTTCCAAGCACACTTATGCAGACCTCATGGCTACTCAGAGAGAGTCCTCACAGATCAAGGCACTGCCTTTGAAGCGGAAATCTTCAAGGACTTCTGCAGCTTTTACCGATGCAGGAAGATGCGTACTACACCCTACCATGCTCAAACCAATGGTTATCAACCTGCTCAGGACTTTACCCCATATTCCAGATGTGGCCTTACAAGTGATTTATAGAGGGGTAACAATACGTTGGGATCATCGGATCTAATCTCCCTTTTTATACACCCTAAAATCTTGTTTGCGTTAGAATAAACAATAACATCATAAAGGTATAGCAGTACCGTTTCAAAGTTTCGGTGTCCCAAGCAGCATTCCATCAGCCTCTGGAAGGTTCCTGGCAAATTGCACAGCTCGAAGGGCATGCTTTTGAACTCGCAGAGACCCATCGGGGTGGCAAAGGCGGTCTTCTTCCGGTCTGCCTCAGCAACGGACACTTGCCAATAGTGACTAGTGAGATCAAGGGTAGAAAAATAATTTGCAGTTGTCAATGCAGCTAGCTATTCCTCAATACAGGGGAGTGGTGCTGTCCTTCTTCTTTAACAGGACCAACGGAGCTGCCCAGAGGCTACAACTGTCACGGATAACCCCAGCCTCCTTCATGTTGCTCAACATGTCCTTGGTACACTGGTAATGTGCAGGTAGATTTGGCTTATATCTCTCTTTGATGGGTGGGTGTGCACTTGTGGGGATGTAGTGTTTGACCCCTTTTATTTTTCAAAAGTCTAGCGGATGTTTGCTGAAGACTTGCTCGTATTCTTGCACTAGCCTGTAGACCCCCTTCTTGTGATGTGAAGGTGTGGAGTCAGTGCCTACGTGTAATTCCTTACACCACTCCTCTGGCTGACTTGGTGAGCTGTCACTGAATGGGTGGGCTGAAGCAATGGTGGATGCTGCTGTTTGGATAGCATGTGTATCTACTGAGAACAGCTTATCAATGGTGGCAAATCGGAGCAGCTTAATCTTTTGCTCTCCGCAGTTCAACACTCTCATGGGCACTCTTCCCTTCCATATTAATGAATAAAACTATGATGTAAATAGCATATAGATACCCCACAAATGCAGATAAAAGTAGGTTATGGGAAAAGGGGGAAGAGAGAAACAGGAAAATAGTGGAATAAAGTATAACTTCCAGGTGGGAGAGGAAATGGCAGCACAGCCAGTGGAGGTGAAGCAAGGGGAGCCTGCAACTAAAGAGTTGAGAGCGTTATCACATGGTGACTGAGCCTGATTGTAACGGGAGCATAGAGGTGCCGATCCTGTCTTACCTGCGTTGGTGTAGAAGTGGGTGTCCTGTGGTGGAGTCAGCTATGTGCAGTGGTGGCCGTGGGTTCTTTTATGTGCGACCGTAGTAATAGCTGTGCCCACTTCCTGTATGGGAATGGAATGCAGTGAGTCTAATGGAACGCACGCCTGCGCATTTGTGTTTAACGTCGCGCATGTGCAGAACGGAGAAAAGGCTGCGCTCACTTCCTAATGAAAGGGAGTGAGACGCAGCTGGGAAGGGAAGGGAAAAGATTAGGGTTTGGGGATGATGAAAGGGCTTTCTACGGGCAAGGATGGCAAAGGGTGGCAGTGACGGAAAGTCAGGCAGATGGTCCTGTCCTGTCCTGTCCGTCCGTCTTTTTGTATCATGAATTGGAAAGACTGCAAGGGGGAGGGGAGGTGCTTGTGCCCAAAAGGAGGAGTTATTCAGATTCATTGCAGTGGGCGGCGGCTGCAAAAAGTACCATTCTCCTTGTTTTTGCTCTGCAAAACAGCCTTTTCAAGGGTTTGGCTTGGGTGACAAAATGTCTTCTGTAGGCGTGGGTTTGTCTCCCTCTCCCTAAGATGTGTCCGGTATAGGCCAGGGTGCCACTCAAGGCCGTAACCAATTCGGGTTATAGCTTCTCGGCCTTTTGGCTAAGATCAAGTGTAGTTTCGGAGGACGCTACCTTGGTCGGTACTGGAAGGTGCCTGGGATTGCACGTCTGCCGGCCTTGAGGGAGTGTGTGCGCCTTCTGGTGACACATAGCCCTCTTGTGCCTGGACGGTTCCCAGGCAACGGGAGGCGATCACCTTTGTTATTTTGAAGTCCTACTGATAAACAGAAAAAAAAAAAATTAAATCTGTTCTTATCAGTTTAATATCTGATACGTCCCCTCTCTAGGGACCATATATTAAATGGATTTTTAGAACAAGGAGATGGAAAAAATCTTGCTCTGTCCACTCCACGCATTGACCTGGTATTGCAGTACCTCCAGGACCGGTGCACCCCTTCTTAACCGAGTTTCCAAAAGCAGAACTCAATTCACCTGATTCAAATGAGCCTCATTAGTGAATTGAAAGAAAGCAAAAACTTTATATGCACCTCAATTTGGCCAATTCACTTTTCACACTTTCACCCTTTTTTTTTATCTTTCACACCTTTTACTTGCTTTATTGATGCAAAAGCTGTGCCAAATAGCAAACTCATCTCCACTCAACTTGACCAACTCTGCTATGTCCCGTGCAGTATCTTATTCTCAGTCTTATCTAGATCATTTGCAATTGAATAGAATAGATCCCTTTTGGACACATTGGATTCAGCTGCTGCAGTGACTGCAGGTGTTAGAAGATGCAGACTTGGCATCAGGTGCTGTCTATCAGATTCCACTCCAATTAAAGCTTCCATTGTTTTTTGGTGTTTTCTTTGAGCAATGATGATGTCTTTAGTGATCTGTTGGCTCCCTCTCCTGGAGGAAGAGTTTGCTTGCTCTTGGACTTTCAAAAAGAGAGGTCATGATAGACATTTAGCTTCTGAGCCCAATTGGGGACAGTCATGGGTGATGAATGTTTTGCAACCTGCTGCGAAGCCTGATACCGCAATATAAGGAACGTCAAATACTAAGAATGGGCGGCCTATGAAAGAATTAGTACTTTCATTAAGCATACTTAAACGGCTAATTGGGAATAGACAAACTGTAAAAAGCCCTCTGAGAAAGCCCCTCTCTATCCTTTGTCAGTAAGCTTTTCTGTAGTCTGCCTGTTGATGTATTTTCCGTTTGAACAGTGCACAACATGAAGTGACGGAACACTGGCTTGTCACAATGTCCCCCGCTGACATCACAATAGCGCTGCTGCCTAGAAAGCCAGCTGCGCAGCAGAAGTTGCTCTTTGGGTGGGATGGTGGGCTAATGTATCTATTCCTGCTTGGTGAGAGTTTGACATGATCTAGAGCAACGAGTTCCAGCGGCTAGCGGTTGATTATTGGCTGTAATGGGGCTTTCTGGCTGGTGCTAGCCTTTCTTCTTAGCACACAGGAACCACAATCCCTACACCATGCTTCGATGGATTCTCTCATCCCAGCCCAGTAAAACTACATATTTCACACAGTTATAGGCAGCCCATGGGCATTCACCTGGATTAAAACCCATAACAGCTCATAGACCAAACAATCAATCTACCACTGGACCAAAGACAGGAAGCTAAATCCACTGCCTGCGGTAACTAACTTAATCCTATAGGCTACTCACACAACAAACCCAAGAGAAAGGAAAAAAACATGGCTTCGATTATCCATCCAATGAAAACGCATAACCATTGTGAGCCATTGGACAATGCAATTGCACACATGGTGACATGGTGCACGGCCCAATGAATCAAGTCTGTACTTCATATTCACGGTTTAAGCCCTTGGGTTTTAATGTGTCCAGAGTACATATCCAGAAAGATTCCCTTTTTTTGTGCTAAGCACAAGTCAACAATACATTGTAAGCAGATTCTATTACCAGTCCCACACCATTTTGTGACGCATAATCACACAGTGGCCCAATTAAGATTCCAAGTCATCGAACATGTCCCAGCCATACGCAGAGGAGGCAATAGAATTAGGAAGCTCAAAGAAAGGGAATCTTTCTGGATATATACTCTGGGCACGTTGGAACCCAAGGGCTTAAACCATGAATATGAAGAACCGACTTGATTCATTGGGCCGTGCACATTTTTTCTAACGCCCGGTTCTTTTTCGTGTTCACACTATATATGGTTCCACTATGTATGGAGTTCCATTCTTCCTTGTTTTTTATTTGTCATGTTTGTCATGTCTGATCAACTGGTTACATTATGTCTGATTACCTTGTCTAACAGTTTTTTCTCCCCTTTCTTTACCTTCCATGTTCCCATAGTCACGTGAAATATCCCTGTTGCACTTGATTACGGCTCACTATTCACTATAGGATGTCTTATATCTAACATCACACTCTCACCCATCAGCACTCTATAGGTTTGTATAAGGTATGCGCTTACACATCCGGTCCTCCATAGGTATTTCCACTTATGTAACACTATCCCTATGATCACTCATAACTCATACCCTTGTAGTCAATTACAGCCTCCTCTCTCCCCCCCTCCCCTTCTCCCTTTCCATCTATAATTTTGCCATATATACTAGCAAACACTCAGTGTACCTAGTGGCATCCTATTCGTGGCTATTGGACCTTGCTATAGTCCCACTAGTGCCAAGACATTTGCAGAGCGCATCTGCCTGCGTTGCACACTCCAACTAATTATAAGTAAGCCATTATACTAGCAAACACTCAGTGTACCTAGTGGCATCCTATACGTGGCTATTGGACCTTGCTATAGTCCCACTAGTGCCAAGACATTTGCAGAGCGCATCTGCCTGCGTTGCACACTCCAACTAATTATAAGTAAGCCATTATACTAGCAAACACTCAGTGTACCTAGTGGCATCCTATCTGTGGCTATTGGACTTTGCTATAGTCCCACTAGTGCCAAGACATTTGCAGAGCGCATCTGCCTGCGTTGCACACTCCAACTAATTATAAGTAAGCCATTATACTAGCAAACACTCAGTGTACCTAGTGGCATCCTATACGTGGCTATTGGACCTTGCTATAGTCCCACTAGTGCCAAGACATTTGCAGAGCGCATCTGCCTGCGTTGCACACTCCAACTAATTATAAGTAAGCCATTATACTAGCAAACACTCAGTGTACCTAGTGGCATCCTATACGTGGCTATTGGACCTTGCTATAGTCCCACTAGTGCCAAGACATTTGCAGAGCGCATCTGCCTGCGTTGCACACTCCAACTAATTATAAGTAAGCCATTATACTAGCAAAAACTCAGTGTACCTAGTGGCATCCTATCTGTGGCTATTGGACTTTGCTATAGTCCCACTAGTGCAAAGACATTTGCAGAGCACGTCTGCCTGCATTGCACACTCCAACTTTTTTAAACTAAGCAATTTTACTAGCAAACACTCAGTGTACCTAGTGGCATCCTATACGTGGCTATTGGACTTTGCTATAGTCCCACTAGTGCCAAGACATTTGCAGAGCGCATCTGCCTGCGTTGCACACTCCAACTAATTTTAACTTAGCCATTATACTAGCAAACACTCAGTGTACCTAGTGGCATCCTATACGTGGCTATTGGACTTTGCTATAGTCCCACTAGTGCCAAGACATTTGCAGAGCGCATCTGCCTGCGTTGCACACTCCAACTAATTATAAGTAAGCCATTATACTAGCAAACACTCAGTGTACCTAGTGGCATCCTATACGTGGCTATTGGACCTTGCTATAGTCCCACTAGTGCCAAGACATTTGCAGAGCGCATCTGCCTGCGTTGCACACTCCAACTAATTATAAGTAAGCCATTATACTAGCAAACACTCAGTGTACCTAGTGGCATCCTATACGTGGCTATTGGACTTTGCTATAGTCCCACTAGTGCCAAGACATTTGCAGAGCGCATCTGCCTGCGTTGCACACTCCAACTAATTATAAGTAAGCCATTATACTAGCAAACACTCAGTGTACCTAGTGGCATCCTATACGTGGCTATTGGACCTTGCTAAAGTCCCACTAGTGCCAAGACATTTGCAGAGCGCATCTGCCTGCGTTGCACACTCCAACTAATTATAAGTAAGCCATTATACTAGCAAACACTCAGTGTACCTAGTGGCATCCTATCTGTGGCTATTGGACTTTGCTATAGTCCCACTAGTGCCAAGACATTTGCAGAGCGCATCTGCCTGCGTTGCACACTCCAACTAATTATAAATAAGCCATTATACTAGCAAACACTCAGTGTACCTAGTGGCATCCTATACGTGGCTATTGGACTTTGCTATAGTCCCACTAGTGCCAAGACATTTGCAGAGCGCATCTGCCTGCGTTGCACACTCCAACTAATTATAAGTAAGCCATTATACTAGCAAACACTCAGTGTACCTAGTGGCATCCTATACGTGGCTATTGGACTTTGCTATAGTCCCACTAGTGCCAAGACATTTGCAGAGCGCATCTGCCTGCGTTGCACACTCCAACTAATTTTAACTTAGCCATTATACTAGCAAACACTCAGTGTACCTAGTGGCATCCTATACGTGGCTATTGGACTTTGCTATAGTCCCACTAGTGCCAAGACATTTTCAGAGCGCATCTGCCTGCGTTGCACACTCCAACTAATTATAAATAAGCCATTATACTAGCAAACACTCAGTGTACCTAGTGGCATCCTATACGTGGCTATTGGACTTTGCTATAGTCCCACTAGTGCCAAGACATTTGCAGAGCGCATCTGCCTGCGTTGCACACTCCAACTAATTTTAACTTAGCCATTATACTAGCAAACACTCAGTGTACCTAGTGGCATCCTATACGTGGCTATTGGACTTTGCTATAGTCCCACTAGTGCCAAGACATTTGCAGAGCGCATCTGCCTGCGTTGCACACTCCAACTCATTATAACTAAGTTGCATTGTCAGGGATATTTATTCTTTATTATTCTGCTGTTAATAAAGCTAGACCACCACTGCAATCTTCACCACCTCTCAATTTTTACTACCACATTTTCAGTCCACAATCTTGTCGCAATCAACATGAGTGGCAAAATGACAGATGCTGGTGGAAAGGGGAAGAGGCGTGGTGGAAAAGGCAAAAAAGGTTTTGTCTGTGGGGAAAGTGGCAAAGCTCCATTATCATCTGCTGAAGATAGACCATCTACCAGAAAAAGTAAGATGTCTACTACTTACCGTGGACAATCCGATGTGCTCCCTTTTTTACGGACACGAACAACAGGAAGAAAGGTAGATGATGGGCAAAAAAGGAAAATGCTTGAATGGATCTCAAGTGGTCCAACAAGTGCCCTCTCAGCCACTTCAAGTACCGCATCCAAAAAACACCAGTCCTCTGAGTTGTCATCCCAATCACACTTGATTTCTCCCAGCTCTGAAGTCTCCATCAGCCCTGCACAGTATGGTGGAACTGAGATGGCTGAGTCTGCAGAGCTGTTCAGTCACACTATAGCCTGGGAATCAGAGGTCTGCTCCCAAGCTACAGTGAGTACAGAACAGGAAATGGTCTGCAGTGATGCCCAGAACCTTTGTGACTCTGATTCAGGCCGTGAGGACCAAGTTTCTGAGCATAATGTTGACCCTTTGTCACAAACTGTAACACCTGTGGTTATAGACAATGAGGAACATACTGATGAAGATGAGACGCAGATACCCGATTGGGATGACAACTTAAATATTCGGTCAGGGCAAGAAGAGGCTCGGTCTGAGGGGGAGGGGAGTGCAAACACAACAATTGATGATGAAGTTCTAGATTCCACCTACTGTCAACCCCCAGTCAGGCACTTGAGGAGGTCAACAGAGGCGGTGGAGGAGGATGCAACCGACGACGAAGTTACCTTGCGCCTTCCTGGACAGAGTCGGAGCACTGGTAGCACGTCTACAACTGCATCCTCAGCCACCACTCTGCCTATGAGCATTATTCGGGGTGGATCAACAGGTCGCATGGCCTCTAAGCCTTGCCTAGCCTGGTCCTTTTTTGACATAGAAAAAGATCGCCCAAATCATGTGATATGTAAAATTTGTCATGATTCTCTTAGTAGAGGTCAAAACCTCAGCAGTTTGACAACTTCTTCCATGAATCGTCACATGAATAAATATCATAGGTCCCGGTGGGAAGCTCACTGTGCTGCAATGCTGCAAGAGCGAACCATCCACCGCCCGCCCCTTCCAGTGCATCCGCGCGCTCTTCATCTTCTAGGACTGTGGGGACAGCTGTCACACCTGTTTTTCCACGCCAAACTTCCACCACTGTAACCGCAACAGGCAGTTTGCTTGTAAGGTCGTCAGTTGGTTTGGAAGGGGAAACAAGTGAGTGTGTACAGCTCTCTCAGACATCGATAGCACCAACGTTGGATGAAGGCAACATCATGTCTCCGCCTGCACTTTCCTCACAAACCTGCATTTTTCCAGGGACACCCTACTCAACACCGTCTACACACAGCAGCCAGATCTCTGTCCATCAGATGTGGTCAAATAAAAGGCCACTTCCTCCGACCCATGACAAAGCTAAGAGGTTGACTCTATCCCTCTGTAAGCTGTTGGCTACCGAAATGCTGCCTTTCCGCCTAGTGGACACACAGGATTTTAGAGACCTTATGTCTGTCGCTGTGCCCCAGTACCAGATGCCTAGTCGCCACTACTTCTCTAAGAAAGGTGTGCCCGCGCTACACCAGCATGTCGCACACAACATCACCGCTTCCTTGAGAAACTCTGTGTGTGAACGGGTGCATTTCACCACCGATACTTGGACCAGTAAGCATGGACAGGGACGTTACATGTCGCTAACTGGGCACTGGGTAACTATGGTGATAGATGGTGAAGGGTCTGCTGCACAAGTCTTGCCGTCCCCACGACTTGTGTGTCAATCCTCTGTCTGTCCAAGTTCCGCCACAGCTTCTGCATCCTCCACCTCATCTGGGTCCTCCACCTCCGCCCCAAGCCTGCCTGGTCAGGCCACCAGCATTCTCACTGCGCAGAAGGAATCACGCACGCCTCATTACTATGCTGGCAGCAGAGCGCAACGGCATCAGGCGGTCTTTAGCTTGACATGTCTTGGGAATAAGAGTCACACAGCTGAGGAGTTGTGGTCAGCTCTGCGGTCCGAGTTTAATAAATGGTTGTCTCCACTCAACCTGCAGCCTGGTAAGGCCGTGTGCGACAATGCTGCAAACCTGGGTGCGGCACTTCGCCTGGGCATTGTGACACACGTACCTTGTATGGCTCACGTGTTGAACCTTGTCGTCCAGCAATTTTTAACACACTATCCCGGCCTAGATGGCCTTCTGAACAGGGCACGAAAACTGTCAGCTCACTTCCGCCGTTCAAGCGCCGCAGCAGAGCGACTTGCATCGCTCCAGAAGTCTTTCGGCCTGCCGGTTCATCGCCTGAAATGCGATGTGGCGACACGCTGGAATTCAACTCTCCACATGTTACAGCGACTGTGGCAGCACCGCAGAGCCCTGGTGCAATACGTCATGACGTATAGCCTGGGCCAACGAGATGCAGAGGTGGGGCAGATCACCCTGATGGAGTGGTCTCAGATCAAGGACCTATGCACCCTTCTGCACAGTTTCGACATGGCGACGAATATGTTTAGCTCTGACAATGCCATTATCAGCATGACGATTCCAGTCATTTACATGCTGGAGCACACGCTAAACACTATTCGGAGTCAGGGGGTGGGACAACATGAAGGGGAGGAACTACAGGAGGATTCATATGCGCAAGGGACAACAACATCACCAAGGTCCAGACGTTCATCATCACCAACGCAGCAGGCATGGGACCATGGGGAACAGGGATCGACAAGGGCGCATAGTAGCAGGCGAAATGTTGAGCAAGGTGCAGGAGAACATGAAGAAATGGAGGACGAACTGTCCATGGACATGGAAGACTCAGCGGATGAGGGAGACCTTGGTCAAATTTCAGTTGAAAGAGGTTGGGGGGAGATGTCAGAGGAAGAAAGAACGGGTAGCACCTCTATGCCACAAACACAGCGTGGACTTGGTCCGCATGGCTGCGCAAGACACATGAGTGCCTTTTTGTTGCACTACCTCCAACATGACAGTCGTATTGTCAAAATTAGAAGTGATGATGACTACTGGATTGCCACACTATTAGATCCCCGGTACAAGTCCAAATTTTGTGACATAATTCCAGCCATAGAAAGGGACGCACGTATGCAGGAGTATCAGCAGAAGCTGTTACTCGATCTTAGCTCGGCTTTTCCACCAAACAACCGTGCAGGTGCAGGGAGGGAATCTCCCAGTTGTAACTTGACAAACATGGGACGGTCTCGTCATCTTCAACAGTCTACCCGTACCAGTAGGACCGTATCTGGTGCCGGTAACAGCAATTTTATGGAATCTTTTCATAATTTTTTTAGACCCTCTTTTGCAAGGCCACCAGAGACAACAAGTCTGACACATACTCAACGGCTGGAGAGGATGATACAGGAGTATCTCCAAATGAACATCGATGCCATGACTGTGCAACTGGAGCCTTGCTCCTTTTGGGCTTCAAACCTAGAAAAATGGCCAGAGCTCTCCAGTTACGCCTTGGAGATTTTGTCGTGTCCAGCTGCCAGCGTAGTCTCTGAACGTGTATTCAGTGCTGCTGGGTGTGTGCTGACAGATAAGCGCACGCGTCTGTCCAGTGACAATGTGGACAGACTGACGTTCATCAAAATGAACAAGTCATGGATCCAGAAGGAATTTACTACCCCTGTGTCATCCTGGGGAGAGTAAATGCTTGTTGATTTGGAATGTGCTTGATGCAAATCAAAACATCCTGTTTGCAACTAGGGCCCAAGTGCTGCCACTGATGGGGTGGGTGTCTGTGTGGCCCAATTTTTGGAAAAAAGGGAGACTCCGCTTGGAGTAACCCTTGCTTGCTGTGTTTTTAAAAGAAGCCAAGATGAACAGAGCTGGGATCAGGAAAGACTTTGCTACCTACCCCGGTGTCATCCTGGGGACGGTTAAGAATAGCGTATTTTTGAATGTGCTTGATGCAAATGTAGCTGTGAAGTGTACAACTGGGGCACAACTGCTGCCACTGAAGGGGTGGGTGTGTGTGGGGCCCAATTTTTGGAAAAAAGGGAGACTCCGCTTGGAGTAACCCTTGCTTGCTGTGTTTTTAAAAGAAGCCAAGATGAACAGAGCTGGGATCAGGAAAGACTTTGCTACCTACCCCGGTGTCATCCTGGGGACGGTTAATTATGGCGTATTTTTGAATGTGCTTGATGCAAATCAAAACATCCTGTTTGCAACTAGGGCCCAAGTGCTGCCACTGATGGGGTGGGTGTCTGTGTGGCCCAATTTTTGGAAAAAAGGGAGACTCCGCTTGGAGTAACCCTTGCTCGCTGTGTTTTTAAAAGAAGCCAAGATGAACAGAGCTGGGATCAGGAAAGACTTTGCTACCTACCCCGGTGTCATCCTGGGGACGGTTAATTATGGCGTATTTTTGAATGTGCTTGATGCAAATCAAAACATCCTGTTTGCAACTAGGGCCCAAGTGCTGCCACTGATGGGGTGGGTGTCTGTGTGGCCCAATTTTTGGAAAAAAGGGAGACTCCGCTTGGAGTAACCCTTGCTTGCTGTGTTTTTAAAAGAAGCCAAGATGAACAGAGCTGGGATCAGGAAAGACTTTGCTACCTACCCCGGTGTCATCCTGGGGACGGTTAAGAATAGCGTATTTTTGAATGTGCTTGATGCAAATGTAGCTGTGAAGTTTACAACTGGGGCACAACTGCTGCCACTGAAGGGGTGGGTGTGTGTGGGGCCCAATTTTTGGAAAAAAGGGAGACTCCGCTTGGAGTAACCCTTGCTTGCTGTGTTTTTAAAAGAAGCCAAGATGAACAGAGCTGGGATCAGGAAAGACTTTGCTACCTACCCCGGTGTCATCCTGGGGACGGTTAATTATGGCGTATTTTTGAATGTGCTTGATGCAAATCAAAACATCCTGTTTGCAACTAGGGCCCAAGTGCTGCCACTGATGGGGTGGGTGTCTGTGTGGCCCAATTTTTGGAAAAAAGGGAGACTCCGCTTGGAGTAACCCTTGCTTGCTGTGTTTTTAAAAGAAGCCAAGATGAACAGAGCTGGGATCAGGAAAGACTTTGCTACCTACCCCGGTGTCATCCTGGGGACGGTTAATTATGGCGTATTTTTGAATGTGCTTGATGCAAATCAAAACATCCTGTTTGCAACTAGGGCCCAAGTGCTGCCACTGATGGGGTGGGTGTCTGTGTGGCCCAATTTTTGGAAAAAAGGGAGACTCCGCTTGGAGTAACCCTTGCTCGCTGTGTTTTTAAAAGAAGCCAAGATGAACAGAGCTGGGATCAGGAAAGACTTTGCTACCTACCCCGGTGTCATCCTGGGGACGGTTAATTATGGCGTATTTTTGAATGTGCTTGATGCAAATCAAAACATCCTGTTTGCAACTAGGGCCCAAGTGCTGCCACTGATGGGGTGGGTGTCTGTGTGGCCCAATTTTTGGAAAAAAGGGAGACTCCGCTTGGAGTAACCCTTGCTTGCTGTGTTTTTAAAAGAAGCCAAGATGAACAGAGCTGGGATCAGGAAAGACTTTGCTACCTACCCCGGTGTCATCCTGGGGACGGTTAAGAATAGCGTATTTTTGAATGTGCTTGATGCAAATGTAGCTGTGAAGTGTACAACTGGGGCACAACTGCTGCCACTGAAGGGGTGGGTGTGTGTGGGGCCCAATTTTTGGAAAAAAGGGAGACTCCGCTTGGAGTAACCCTTGCTTGCTGTGTTTTTAAAAGAAGCCAAGATGAACAGAGCTGGGATCAGGAAAGACTTTGCTACCTACCCCGGTGTCATCCTGGGGACGGTTAATTATGGCGTATTTTTGAATGTGCTTGATGCAAATCAAAACATCCTGTTTGCAACTAGGGCCCAAGTGCTGCCACTGATGGGGTGGGTGTCTGTGTGGCCCAATTTTTGGAAAAAAGGGAGACTCCGCTTGGAGTAACCCTTGCTTGCTGTGTTTTTAAAAGAAGCCAAGATGAACAGAGCTGGGATCAGGAAAGACTTTGCTACCTACCCCGGTGTCATCCTGGGGACGGTTAAGAATAGCGTATTTTTGAATGTGCTTGATGCAAATGTAGCTGTGAAGTGTACAACTGGGGCACAACTGCTGCCACTGAAGGGGTGGGTGTGTGTGGGGCCCAATTTTTGGAAAAAAGGGAGACTCCGCTTGGAGTAACCCTTGCTTGCTGTGTTTTTAAAAGAAGCCAAGATGAACAGAGCTGGGATCAGGAAAGACTTTGCTACCTACCCCGGTGTCATCCTGGGGACGGTTAATTATGGCGTATTTTTGAATGTGCTTGATGCAAATCAAAACATCCTGTTTGCAACTAGGGCCCAAGTGCTGCCACTGATGGGGTGGGTGTCTGTGTGGCCCAATTTTTGGAAAAAAGGGAGACTCCGCTTGGAGTAACCCTTGCTTGCTGTGTTTTTAAAAGAAGCCAAGATGAACAGAGCTGGGATCAGGAAAGACTTTGCTACCTACCCCGGTGTCATCCTGGGGACGGTTAATTATGGCGTATTTTTGAATGTGCTTGATGCAAATCAAAACATCCTGTTTGCAACTAGGGTCCAAGTGCTGCCACTGATGGGGTGGGTGTCTGTGTGGCCCAATTTTTGGAAAAAAGGGAGACTCCGCTTGGAGTAACCCTTGCTTGCTGTGTTTTTAAAAGAAGCCAAGATGAACAGAGCTGGGATCAGGAAAGACTTTGCTACCTACCCCGGTGTCATCCTGGGGACGGTTAATTATGGCGTATTTTTGAATTTGCTTGATGCAAATCAAAACATCCTGTTTGCAACTAGGGCCCAAGTGCTGCCACTGATGGGGTGGGTGTCTGTGTGGCCCAATTTTTGGAAAAAAGGGAGACTCCGCTTGGAGTAACCCTTGCTTGCTGTGTTTTTAAAAGAAGCCAAGATGAACAGAGCTGGGATCAGGAAAGACTTTGCTACCTACCCCGGTGTCATCCTGGGGACGGTTAATTATGGCGTATTTTTGAATGTGCTTGATGCAAATCAAAACATCCTGTTTGCAACTAGGGCCCAAGTGCTGCCACTGATGGGGTGGGTGTCTGTGTGGCCCAATTTTTGGAAAAAAGGGAGACTCCGCTTGGAGTAACCCTTGCTTGCTGTGTTTTTAAAAGAAGCCAAGATGAACAAGTCATGGGTCAGCAAAGACTTTATCTACCTACCCCGGTGTCATCCTGGGGACGGATAAGAATGGCGTATTTTTGAATGTGCTTGATGCAAATCAAAACATCCTGTTTGCAACTAGGGCCCAAGTCCTGCCACTGATGGGGTGGGTGTCTGTGTGGCCCAATTTTTGGAAAAAAGGGAGACTCCGCTTGGAGTAACCCTTGCTTGCTGTGTTTTTAAAAGAAGCCAAGATGAACAGAGCTGGGATCAGGAAAGACTTTGCTACCTACCCCGGTGTCATCCTGGGGACGGTTAATTATGGCGTATTTTTGAATTTGCTTGATGCAAATCAAAACATCCTGTTTGCAACTAGGGCCCAAGTGCTGCCACTGATGGGGTGGGTGTCTGTGTGGCCCAATTTTTGGAAAAAAGGGAGACTCCGCTTGGAGTAACCCTTGCTTGCTGTGTTTTTAAAAGAAGCCAAGATGAACAGAGCTGGGATCAGGAAAGACTTTGCTACCTACCCCGGTGTCATCCTGGGGACGGTTAAGAATAGCGTATTTTTGAATGTGCTTGATGCAAATGTAGCTGTGAAGTGTACAACTGGGGCACAACTGCTGCCACTGAAGGGGTGGGTGTGTGTGGGGCCCAATTTTTGGAAAAAAGGGAGACTCCGCTTGGAGTCACCTTGCGGTGTTTTACATGATTTTAGAATGGCGTGCCATGCCTATATCTGTGTGTCCTCCTCTTTTTCCTTGTCCAGCTGTTTTGTTTTCGCATGAGTATATGTCCTTGTCACTTTCCCATGTGTTTGTGTTGTGTTGTGAGTTGTTTGTCACCTTTTGGACACCTTTGAGGGTGTTTTCTAGGTGTTTTACTGTGTTTGTGATTGCCTGCCATTGTTTCCTATTGGCTCGAGTTCGGTTCGTCGAACGTTCGACGAGCCGAACTCGAACGGGAGCTCCGTTCGGCGAACCGACCTCGAGCCGAACCGGGACCGGTTCGCTCATCTCTACTCCTGGACATAGCATTCGAATTACCAGGTCCCTGAAGGCTGAAATGCGTAGTGGCCGGAAATCATGAACAATTACAATGGGCGTATGTGCTGTAGATCCTGCGTCAGTTGTAGCTTGAAACTTTGTCTTTTCACGGATTTGCCCGTCTCTCATGGTGTTGGGCTATTTTCGGATCAAAATGGTGTGTCCCTCCTTGGCCCGTATCATGGGTTATTTCAGGGGCAAATTTAACTCTCTTAGCACTTTTCTCCTTAATTGTGGCCGTTGAATTGTGGGGTCAAGGTCTATCCAACCAGCATATTTGTTGTTTTTCAGACAATTTAGGGCTCGTGCATAGTAATAATAACACAGGTTTCCAAGGGTAAAAATTTTTGAAAGATGTGATTTTTTTCATACTTTCGATCATTGGACTCAGTAAAAATATTGAAAAAATATCATCACGTACAGTTTTTTCACAAACACTGATTCTATAGGTGTTAGGGCCAGGTGGACGGGCAGACCCAGGAGGTGGATCCACTGGGCCGAACACCTTAATGAAGGCAAGGGGTCCGGTAGCCGGAGCACTACGGGTAGCAGGACAGTCCGTGCAAAAGAGTGGAATGGAGAAGTCCCTGGGACCACGGAGTCACTGATGGTAGTCCGGGTGACGGAGCTCAGGTTCGGAGGCCGAGATGTCAGGCAGAGTCCGGAACCGATGGAGCGAGAGGACGGGTCACCACAGGGATCAGAGATGGTACGGACTGACGGGATGGCAGATAGTCAGCGTTCGGGGTTCGGGAATCGGCAGGACCGGATGGCGAGGCAGGAGCGGCTCTAGAAGAGAGATAGGTAAGTATATCACAGAGACACAAGGAGACCTGACTCCTAGCTTAGGAAACACGAAGAACAGGCCCCGCCCACTTGGACATTAAACCCCTTTATACCCTGTACCTGTGTGTTCAATTTCCTGTCAGTGGACGCTGGCCCTTTAAGAGAGGGTCAATGACCGCGCGCGCGCCCTAATGCGCATGCGCGAGGCCCGGGTGCCAGAAGCCAGGGCAGGGAGCGGTGTATAGGAAGCAGGGGAGCCGGCCTGGAGCAGGGCTGCCGACGGGCGCCGGGAGCGGGGACCGGGCCGCCTGGGGACCGCAGGTGGTGGAGGCTGGAGACCGTGGAGCGGGGGATGTCTGCCAGAGGAGCCGGGGAGCGAAGCAGGGAAGCCGGGGAGCGTGGCAGGTGAGCCGGGGGGCAGAGCAGGGGACCCGGAGAGCGTGACAATAGGTTTCCAAAAGGTTAGAATTCTGAAAAGATTCCCTCCATACTTTTCTGAAGATGGTGCTCTAGTGTATTCAAGCAATGTTCCTGTGCTGATGGAAAATGTAACATTAAGTACAATGTGAGCGAGTGGAGACACGTCATTGTTTCATCCAAAAAGTCTGAAAGCTGTGCTACTGCTCAATGGCAGTAAGTATTCTTCAGTGTGTGTAGGGCATGTGTCGCGGGCAGAGGGGCCACGCACGCTACGCTCGGGTTCGGGGACTTCTGCTGCTGCTGCTGCTCGGTGGCTCGAGCGGAGGGCCAGATCCGGGGACTCGAGCAGCGCTCCTCGCCCACGAGTGAAAAGGGGGTGGTTTGTTTGGGGAGATAGTTAGTGACGTCACCCACAGGTCGTGGTGATAATGGGCACCACCACTGCTGGTGACGGGGATCCCGGGAGCGATGGCAGGGAGCAGCTAGGATGTTGGTTCCCCCTCCGTGGGTAGGGGTTGGTGATCCCGGGGCCCGGTGGCGGTACGGGGAGGCTGGATGGCTGGGGTGTACGTACCGAGGGAGCCCGTTTGCCCGCAGGCGCTGGCCCTTGGATCTCTAGCCTATGGCGGTGGCTTTTTATCCTCACGGTGTGGACGGTTGCCTTCTGTCGGGTCTTGGGTGTTAGGGAACCCCTGGGATTCCGGTCACTCTCGGATTTGACCATTGTCGGCGGCTCCTAGCCTGGTCAGGGTCCAATGGCCCTGCCTTTGTGCTTGGTACAGATCCGCTCACCGGTTCAGTTCCCCTCGGGTCACCGCCCGTCCCCGGTCCTACGGTTCAGCTGACTTGTACCACCTCCTGCAGACGGCCACCACCGTCTGCCGACCTTGCTGACAGTGCCTGGGCTCCTACCCAGACACTAACAGTTTCTGTCCTCTCACTTTCCACTACAAAACTAAACTAACTGCTTTTTCCCGCCTCCAGGCCTGTGAACTCCTCGGTGGGTGGGGCCAACCGCCTGGCTCCGCCCCACCTGGTGTGGACATCAGACCCTGGAGGAGGCAACAAGGATTTTGTGTGACTGATGTAGACTATCCAGGGGAGGGGGTGTGTGTGATTTTGTGTTTGTGACTACCTGGCTAGTCCAGGGCGTCACACATGCTATGCACTTGGAAGAAAGCTGTGAGAATTTAGACTTTATTCTCAAGAAACTTAACTACAAGGAGCATGGATGGTCAATATGTGGTGGTCTAAAAATGTTCTCATTGCTTCTTGGGCAGCAAGGAGGATATATTAAATACCCATGCTGTTCTGCCTCATGGCAGCCTGCTAATAGTCATTCATTGAAATTTCTGTTACAACCCCTAGAGGTCATTGTTATTCTTTTGAATTGCTGAGTTTCCCTTTAAGCTAAATGTATTCTGGGTAAGGAATGCCTCCCTGAGCTGAGAAGAAGCCTGCAGCCATTTTCTCTTTGGATTTGTCAGGAAAGGACATGCCGACTTACCTCTCTGTACATTCACCCCTGCCTAGTGTAATCCGGTGAGCAAAGCAAATTACATGTGTTAGTGATAGAATCCTAGATGGAAGAGTGTAGTAAATGCATTGTACATTGTACTTCTACACCTTTAGTGTCATCCCTGTCTTGTTTGTCTAGATAGGATTTCTATGTATTGCAGATGCAGTGACCTTTCACCTACATTCTCGTAAGAACTGCATCTCATGTACTGTTATGCTATGTTAACTCTGTATTAACACTGTACTGACTGTAATCATTTTCTTGTTATAGTTTTTACCCGTATAAAACAGTATCTTGGATATACCGTATTCTGTCTTCAACTGCATCTTGGATATTCCTATATTCACTGTATATTCCATGTATACTGCAATCAAGTTCACGTTACCAGCTAATAAATCAAGGCTATTGAACTCCACAGTCTGTTTATTTGAAATGTGAACTAGGGTTTAGCTGTATGCTAGAGATTCACAGCATTACGTAAAAGAAGGCAGAACACATGCTTTTTGTGTGAATTGGAAAGCCAGGTTAGGACTCTTCACTGGAGCAAAAAAAATTGGCCAACAAGAACATCTTTGTAACCGGGACTCAAGAACATTGTTGCATAAAGCTTAGTTGATCCCACCTAAAGTTCTCTTGCCACCACTCCACTGTAAGCTTGGACTGATGAAGCTGTTTGTGAAAGCGCTACTGAAAGAAGGAGAGATGTTTAAGTACCTGTGTACCAAGTTTCAGGGACTGTCAGAATCAAGTCTGAAGGAAGGTGTGATGCCCTGACAAAACCAGGTAGTTACAGATAGGCCCCCGCACAACACCTTTCCTCACTTAGGAAACACACAGCCGACCTGAAACCCTAGTCACCTAGGACCCTGAAGCCAGGACCGAAACCAGCGGCCTAGCTAATTAAATGATTGAGGGCAGGATTATAGGTCCTATCCCACCTAAAGTCCCTCAAAGAAGACAACAGCCCACTGATAGGGATAAGGCCACCGCCAGGGCCCTTAGATCCCACGGGCCAGCGCCTGCGGGCACGGCTCCTTAGGCCATATCCAGCCGGGAGCGGACTCCTGAGTTCCAGACCAGGCAGTCCACCATACACAAAAACAAGTGCAGAGTAAAGGACAGCGACCACCAGCCTGGGTGGGGGACCTGAATGCAACCGGCCGGGGCGGCAGGCCACCAGCACCTTTGGTTTACCGAAAGACTCGTGTGATTCATTTACTGTGAGTAACCAAACATCCCCCTGCTTGCTCAGGCGCGCCGGCCCTTGCCATCACCATACCCTGCACAAAGACACTGGGCCCCGGGGCAATCATCCCTACACACGGAGGGGTTAACATCCAGCTGCCACTACATCTCTCCCGGGTATCCCATAACGGCAGCGGTGGTGTCCCACCTCACCACACACCGTTGGTGGCGTCACAAACTTAATACGGCCTAGCCCATACATCTACATTCCTCCTTTTATTCGACATGTCCGCGAGACCCCCGGGTCGAGCCACTCTCTTAGAAGGTCTGGATCCGACCAACGGCGGCTGCTGGCACAGGGGCAGCACAAAAGCATTTTTGTGGGTTCGGATATTCAGAAACCCATGAATGAAGGATGACGTGTTTTAAACAATAATGAAAACTGTTGAAAAAAGGGCTTGGGACTCTTTGAAAGAAGCAATAAATACGTTTCTAGGTAACAACAAAGAATCAAAATTTAAGTCCATCGTGGAGAACATGCTGAAACGTTTCAAAGCCTTGGGTTGTCTAATGAATTTGAAGTTACATTTTTTACATTCCTATTTGGACTACTTGTCTGAAAACCTTGGTGCTGGTGGGAAGAACAAGAAGGTTTTCATCGGAATATCAAGGAGATGGAACGACGATACCAAAGTAAATGAAACGTGAACATGATTGCCGGATGCTTCACAGAGAAGATCCACAGGCCTTCTATAAGAGAAAAGGGGGATCTAGAGAAAAGGAAAAAGTGCAAGAATAAATTTCTAATAAAGTTGCAGAATGACTGTACAATAAATAAATGTATTTTATATATAAAATTGTGAATATTTTTGGTTACAATAAGTATTTTTCTTGTTCATGTCACTTGTATGTAACTTCACACATGGATTGTACAAAATCAATATTTGATGGTTAAAAAAAAATATTTATTTTTTTTTTTAAATCAGGACATTAGAAAACATAATAATCAGTCACTGGATTTGAAGTTTCATAAACCAAAATTTTACATAGCTGTGTAATTTGTCGGGCACCCACCGACAATAGAATAGCGCCAGATTTAGGAAGCTGGCTGAGGTCTGCAAAGTCTGTAGCCAGGTGACAAAATTGTCCAACCTGGGTTTCTTCCTTAAGTAGTCTCTGGTATGATGATATGGTATAATCCTGGCAGCCGGAGTCGAAATCCCTAGATTGCGGTTATGATCTCCAATCGGAATTGGAGCCCCTAGATTGAAGCCATGTAGCCAAGTGATCCTCTAGTTGAAGCCAAAGTCCCTAGACCGAGTCCACAAGGCATCCTGGTTCTGATCCCCTAGCCAGCTCCTAAGAGCTTAGACTAGATCATGCAACATCCATCAACAACCTGGTGACTCCAAGAAGTCCCCTTTTATAGCCATAACCTTCCCTTAGGATATACTGTGCCCTTATCAGATTGGTTGTACAAGGTTGCTTCTCTTATTGGATGAATTTCAAGCTGCATGGATAATGTTCATTTAAATGATGTGGATAGAAAGACTGAAGATATCTACATGTAGTCTGAAATCCATCATGAATCAATACTATTTTACACAGTCATAAGCAGCCCATGGGCATTCACCTGCATTCAAACCAATAACAGCTCATAGACCAGACAATCCATCTACCACTGGACCAAAGACAGGAAGTTAAATCCACTGCCTGCGGTAACCAACTTAATCCTATAGGCTACTCACACAACAAACCCAACAGAAAGGAAAAAAACATGGCTTCGATTATCCATCCAATGAAAACGCATAACCATTGTGAGCCATTGGACAATGCAATTGGACACTTGGTGACATGGTGCACGGCCCAATGAATCAAGTCTTTACTTCATATTCACGGTTTAAGCCCTTGGGTTCTAATGTGCCCAGAGTACATATCCAGAAAGATTCTCTTTCTTTGAGCTAAACACAAGTCAACAATACATTGTAAGCAGATTCTATTACCAGTCCCACACCATTTTGTGACGCATAATCACACAGTGATCCAATTAAGATTCCAAGTCATCGGACATGTCCAAGCCATACGCAGAGGAGGCAATAGAATTAGGAAGCTCAAAGAAAGGGAATCTTTCTGGATATATACTCTGGGCACATTGGAACCCAAAGGCTTAAACCATGAATATGAAGTACAGACTTGATTCATTGGGCCATGCATGGACATAATGGACATAATTCTAATAGGCAGGACAGGTAATAAGGAGCACAAGTTATATGCTAAAATGTGTTGTGTGACAAGACAGACACAGGAAAGGACATGATAACAGGTGTAGGGACCAACAAGGTGAGACAAGGGGTATCAGGATAGGGTCAAGTAGGTATGAATGTAGTAATGGGGCAGGCATAGAGAATTGTATGTGAATGTGAATTACAATAAATCACTAAGGAAAGGAATATGTGAGTGTGTGCCTAATGTAAACTAATATTGTACTGGCAAAATTATAGATGGAAAGGGAGAAGGGGAGGGGGGAGAGAGGAGGCTGTAATTGACTACAAGGGTATGAGTTATGAGTGATCATAGGGATAGTGTTACATAAGTGGAAATACCTATGGAGGACCGGATGTGTAAGCGCATACCTTATACAAACCTATAGAGTGCTGATGGGTGAGAGTGTGATGTTAGATATAAGACATCCTATAGTGAATAGTGAGCCGTAATCAAGTGCAACAGGGATATTTCACGTGACTATGGGAACCTGGAAGGTAAAGAAAGGGGAGAAAAAACTGTTAGACAAGGTAATCAGACATAATGTAACCAGTTGATCAGACATGATCACCTGGTTTGAGACCCCCTGCCTTACACTATATAGATATCATGTTCATTCCCCATCTATCTTGCTCAGGAGAGCATCTCCCTCCCCCGGCACCAAGAGCAGCTCATACTGAATTGTTACATTGACTAGTAACACTGCACACAGAAATGCACCTTAATATTCCACTGTTAACCCTTTCCTCCCAGCAGTAACACACAACTCCTCACCTTGATATCATGGTGATTTATGGTCAGAATGACTTCAATGCGATCAGTGATTTCTATTCTAGCTCTGCTCACATAGATTTTATATCCACACTCAACTATAGGCCGTTCTTCATATTTTGGGGGCTTTTAGTCAGATATACTAGTTTGTGCCTGTATAGTATTGGTGTAGATGGGAGTGTAGGGCATGGGTTACATGGCACTGTGGTGGAATACTGATGGGAGGTATTGGTGCTGTGTTTGATGCTTCTACTGGGTATTTTCCTACAAATACTGGAACAGCTCACTGCTTAGAATGATCCTTCCCAGCTCTATAATATATTATATATACCCCACAATGCAGGCTCACACACACATTTGTCTCAAGTGTGTTGTAGGGACACAGATACAGTCTTGGTCATGTGACTAAAGGCTACTTTACACACTGCGATATCGGTCCCGATATCGCTAGTGTGGGTACCCGCCCCCATCTGTTGCGCGACACGGGCAAATCGCTGCCCATGCCGCACAAACACCGACCAGACCCGTCACACATACTTACCTGCCCGGCGACGTCGCTGTGTCCGGCGAACCGCCTCCTTTCTAAGGGGGCGGTCCGTGCGGCGTCACAGCGACGTCACTGAGCGACCGCCCAATAGCAGCGGAGGGGCGGAGATGAGTGGCCGGAACATCCCGCCCACCTCCTTCCTTCCTCATAGCGGCTGGGAGGCAGGTAAGGAGAGGTTCCTAGTTTCTGCGGTGTCACACGGAGCGATGTGTGCTACCGCAGGAGTGACGAACTACATCGTTACTGCTGCAGTAACGATAATCGAGAATGGAGACCCATGTCACCGATGAGCGATTTTGCACGTTTTTGCAACGATGCAAAATCGCTCATCGGTATCACACGCAGCAACATCGCTAATGCGGCCGGATGTGCGTCACAAATTCCGTGACCCCAACGACTCCGCATTAGCGATGTCGCAGCGTGTAAAGCCCCCTTTAGTGGGAGTGGTGTACAGGGTCTTAGCAGTAAAGAGTATTCCATATTTCTGCCAGATACCCACAGAGATATTGAAATCTGAAAAAAGAGACTTCTGCTCATTGAAGGTAAGAACTGCTCACATAGCGTTCAACTCCACAGCAAACGAGTGCTCTAGCACTGGCATCTCAGCAGGGATATTCCCCTACTACACATGTGTGTCTAGGTCACTGTGACAGTTTACAGGACATAACTCAGGGCACCTAGACAGAAGGCAGAGGGACTACTTTCTATTTCTGGTGTAGAGCTTAGTACAATATATATATATTTATACTATTACATGGGACACATGTACCTTGTATTACCATTATTCGCTGTATATGAACCCCTTTTCTCCGGGCATTATTTGTCTATAGCATTTTTCACGAACCTGAGGCAACTGAGAACCCTTCAGTGAAGGAATTCCACTAACCCTCACAATACCTACCAGGGGCCTCCCTGCAGTAACTCAGGTAGTTGTACCCATTCTCTTTCCGCATTCTATGTGTTCTTCTTCTTTCTTCTTTTTTTTCTTTTTTCTTCTTTTTATTTCTATCATGTAGTTCAGGGGTTTATAGATATATGTCCTGCATCTCATATTTCCTTTAGTGGTGCTTCTTACCCATTCTCATATCATTTACCCTAGTATTTCATGATCCTGAGGCGACTGAGAACCCTTTAATAAAGGAATCCTTTTTCACCTGAATTGTCAAGTGATACTTACCAGTGACTATCACGTAATGTTACAGGTAGTTCCATTTTCTTCCTCTTCTTTCTCTCCTTTCTTCTTTGTCACACGGTCCATTGTGTTATAGCCCACGTGTCATGATAACACTTGTACCATCTTTTCATTTAGATTCCACCTACAATTATTTACCGATTCCAGTTCTGGAATAGGCTTTCATCATCTACTCACTAGAATTCTCAAGTTCATAAGGTACTGAGACATATACATGTTCACACCATTATAAAGAACAAAGTATAAACATTGAGGTTTTTCTCACACCCATGTTCCTGTGTTCTTTGATATGATATGTGTTCATTTCCTTCACTATATAGGATTGCAAGTTTTCCATTTGTACCTTAATGGCAATGACGCTATACAATTGAACACATATCATCCTGTTATCCATATAGGTGTGTATTTACCTGCTTGACTATTTTTGGTTGTTTGATCCAGAATGTTTCTCCAGATAGGTCATGTGGAAATTTTCTTTCCTCAGTACAAATGTTTTCACTATGGCTTTGGAAAATTTTTTTGTATGTGCATCATGGTCATTTGACCCATTGTACTCTCAAGTAGCAATATATTGTACTGTTATGTTGTACTATGTACTAATTACGTGTTTATATGGTTTTGTAACCCTTTATGATCTTAGATAACTTTATCCTTGATAAAGACCTAAAAACAAGTTCAAAACGTTGGATGAATTATCCTTTTGCACAAATAAAGAATTTTCAGCATTCTAAGAGTTCTTTTCTTACGTTATTGATCACTATAGTGTGCCAGAGCTATTTCTATTGAATTAACTCTTATTTTTTCTGAGCACCTGCTATATACACAGTGAGCCAGACATATTCAATTTTCATTCAGAAGGCAGAGGGAAGCCTTAGCAGCTGAGCCTATATCTTGGCTTGTGAGCATTAGAACAGGCCGGCGATTACAGGGTAACATGAAAAATGTCCAGCTTGCATTATGACTAGAACATGACAATATCCTTTTAAGTACTAACCTATGATGCGTTCCTAAGCAGTTGATGTTATATGTTCTACATTTCATTTTCTGCATACTTTACAAGTAGTAGAATTTGCTTTGATATAGGCAACTGGATTTTCACAATGAAAAGGCAAAGGATAACGCCCGAAAAAGACGCCATACATTATGTCAGTGCCATCACTGACAAACCTGGATTGACCATGAAATACATCAATCCCCTTAAAGGTGAGTTAAAACAAGTTTTAACTAAATTGCCTTAATATTGTCATGCATTAGAATGACTGTCTTAGGTAATGATAAATATTTTCTACAGGAAGAGGAGTGTTTGCTGAAACTGAAATCGAAAAAGGGAGTTTTGTTGCAGAATATCGAGGTGAGCTCACGTATGCACTTACGATGGTAGACAACTACTCGAGATTTATGGTTGTGGTACAAGTCAAAGATCTAATGGCCCATACTGCAGCGAAGGTCTTCCAAGCACACTTATGCAGACCTCATGGCTACTCAGAGAGAGTCCTCACAGATCAAGGCACTGCCTTTGAAGCGGAAATCTTCAAGGACTTCTGCAGCTTTTACCGATGCAGGAAGATGCGTACTACACCCTACCATGCTCAAACCAATGGTTATCAACCTGCTCAGGACTTTACCCCATATTCCAGATGTGGCCTTACAAGTGATTTATAGAG
This sequence comes from Anomaloglossus baeobatrachus, assembly GCF_048569485.1. Lineage (NCBI taxonomy): Eukaryota > Metazoa > Chordata > Amphibia > Anura > Aromobatidae > Anomaloglossus > Anomaloglossus baeobatrachus. Next base: position 34,620 of record NW_027444951.1, read on the forward strand.
GGGTAACAATACGTTGGGATCATCGGATCTAATCTCCCTTTTTATACACCCTAAAATCTTGTTTGCGTTAGAATAAACAATAACATCATAAAGGTATAGCAGTACCGTTTCAAAGTTTCGGTGTCCCAAGCAGCATTCCATCAGCCTCTGGAAGGTTCCTGGCAAATTGCACAGCTCGAAGGGCATGCTTTTGAACTCGCAGAGACCCATCGGGGTGGCAAAGGCGGTCTTCTTCCGGTCTGCCTCAGCAACGGACACTTGCCAATAGTGACTAGTGAGATCAAGGGTAGAAAAATAATTTGCAGTTGTCAATGCAGCTAGCTATTCCTCAATACAGGGGAGTGGTGCTGTCCTTCTTCTTTAACAGGACCAACGGAGCTGCCCAGAGGCTACAACTGTCACGGATAACCCCAGCCTCCTTCATGTTGCTCAACATGTCCTTGGTACACTGGTAATGTGCAGGTAGATTTGGCTTATATCTCTCTTTGATGGGTGGGTGTGCACTTGTGGGGATGTAGTGTTTGACCCCTTTTATTTTTCAAAAGTCTAGCGGATGTTTGCTGAAGACTTGCTCGTATTCTTGCACTAGCCTGTAGACCCCCTTCTTGTGATGTGAAGGTGTGGAGTCAGTGCCTACGTGTAATTCCTTACACCACTCCTCTGGCTGACTTGGTGAGCTGTCACTGAATGGGTGGGCTGAAGCAATGGTGGATGCTGCTGTTTGGATAGCATGTGTATCTACTGAGAACAGCTTATCAATGGTGGCAAATCGGAGCAGCTTAATCTTTTGCTCTCCGCAGTTCAACACTCTCATGGGCACTCTTCCCTTCCATATTAATGAATAAAACTATGATGTAAATAGCATATAGATACCCCACAAATGCAGATAAAAGTAGGTTATGGGAAAAGGGGGAAGAGAGAAACAGGAAAATAGTGGAATAAAGTATAACTTCCAGGTGGGAGAGGAAATGGCAGCACAGCCAGTGGAGGTGAAGCAAGGGGAGCCTGCAACTAAAGAGTTGAGAGCGTTATCACATGGTGACTGAGCCTGATTGTAACGGGAGCATAGAGGTGCCGATCCTGTCTTACCTGCGTTGGTGTAGAAGTGGGTGTCCTGTGGTGGAGTCAGCTATGTGCAGTGGTGGCCGTGGGTTCTTTTATGTGCGACCGTAGTAATAGCTGTGCCCACTTCCTGTATGGGAGTGGAATGCAGTGAGGCTAATGGAACGCACGCCTGCGCATTTGTGTTTAACGTCGCGCATGTGCAGAACGGAGAAAAGGCTGCGCTCACTTCCTAATGAAAGGGAGTGAGACGCAGCTGGGAAGGGAAGGGAAAAGATTAGGGTTTGGGGATGATGAAAGGGCTTTCTACGGGCAAGGATGGCAAAGGGTGGCAGTGACGGAAAGTCAGGCAGATGGTCCTGTCCTGTCCTGTCCGTCCGTCTTTTTGTATCATGAATTGGAAAGACTGCAAGGGGGAGGGGAGGTGCTTGTGCCCAAAAGGAGGAGTTATTCAGATTCATTGCAGTGGGCGGCGGCTGCAAAAAGTACCATTCTCCTTGTTTTTGCTCTGCAAAACAGCCTTTTCAAGGGTTTGGCTTGGGTGACAAAATGTCTTCTGTAGGCGTGGGTTTGTCTCCCTCTCCCTAAGATGTGTCCGGTATAGGCCAGGGTGCCACTCAAGGCCGTAACCAATTCGGGTTATAGCTTCTCGGCCTTTTGGCTAAGATCAAGTGTAGTTTCGGAGGACGCTACCTTGGTCGGTACTGGAAGGTGCCTGGGATTGCACGTCTGCCGGCCTTGAGGGAGTGTGTGCGCCTTCTGGTGACACATAGCCCTCTTGTGCCTGGACGGTTCCCAGGCAACGGGAGGCGATCACCTTTGTTATTTTGAAGTCCTACTGATAAACAGAAAAAAAAAAATTAAATCTGTTCTTATCAGTTTAATATCTGATACGTCCCCTCTCTAGGGACCATATATTAAATGGATTTTTAGAACAAGGAGATGGAAAAAATCTTGCTCTGTCCACTCCACGCATTGACCTGGTATTGCAGTACCTCCAGGACCGGTGCACCCCTTCTTAACCGAGTTTCCAAAAGCAGAACTCAATTCACCTGATTCAAATGAGCCTCATTAGTGAATTGAAAGAAAGCAAAAACTTTATATGCACCTCAATTTGGCCAATTCACTTTTCACACTTTCACCCTTTTTTTTTATCTTTCACACCTTTTACTTGCTTTATTGATGCAAAAGCTGTGCCAAATAGCAAACTCATCTCCACTCAACTTGACCAACTCTGCTATGTCCCGTGCAGTATCTTATTCTCAGTCTTATCTAGATCATTTGCAATTGAATAGAATAGATCCCTTTTGGACACATTGGATTCAGCTGCTGCAGTGACTGCAGGTGTTAGAAGATGCAGACTTGGCATCAGGTGCTGTCTATCAGATTCCACTCCAATTAAAGCTTCCATTGTTTTTCGGTGTTTTCTTTGAGCAATGTCTTTAGTGATCTGTTGGCTCCCTCTCCTGGAGGAAGAGTTTGCTTGCTCTTGGACTTTCAAAAAGAGAGGTCATGATAGACATTTAGCTTCTGAGCCCAATTGGGGACAGTCATGGGTGATGAATGTTTTGCAACCTGCTGCGAAGCCTGATACCGCAATATAAGGAACGTCAAATACTAAGAATGGGCGGCCTATGAAAGAATTAGTACTTTCATTAAGCATACTTAAACGGCTAATTGGGAATAGACAAACTGTAAAAAGCCCTCTGAGAAAGCCCCTCTCTATCCTTTGTCAGTAAGCTTTTCTGTAGTCTGCCTGTTGATGTATTTTCCGTTTGAACAGTGCACAACATGAAGTGACGGAACACTGGCTTGTCACAATGTCCCCCGCTGACATCACAATAGCGCTGCTGCCTAGAAAGCCAGCTGCGCAGCAGAAGTTGCTCTTTGGGTGGGATGGTGGGCTAATGTATCTATTCCTGCTTGGTGAGAGTTTGACATGATCTAAAGCAACGAGTTCCAGCGGCTAGCGGTTGATTATTGGCTGTAATGGGGCTTTCTGGCTGGTGCTAGCCTTTCTTCTTAGCACACAGGAACCACAATCCCTACACCATGCTTCGATGGATTCTCTCATCCCAGCCCAGTAAAACTACATATTTCACACAGTTATAGGCAGCCCATGGGCATTCACCTGGATTAAAACCCATAACAGCTCATAGACCAAACAATCAATCTACCACTGGACCAAAGACAGGAAGCTAAATCCACTGCCTGCGGTAACTAACTTAATCCTATAGGCTACTCACACAACAAACCCAAGAGAAAGGAAAAAAACATGGCTTCGATTATCCATCCAATGAAAACGCATAACCATTGTGAGCCATTGGACAATGCAATTGCACACATGGTGACATGGTGCACGGCCCAATGAATCAAGTCTGTACTTCATATTCACGGTTTAAGCCCTTGGGTTTTAATGTGTCCAGAGTACATATCCAGAAAGATTCCCTTTTTTTGTGCTAAGCACAAGTCAACAATACATTGTAAGCAGATTCTATTACCAGTCCCACACCATTTTGTGACGCATAATCACACAGTGGCCCAATTAAGATTCCAAGTCATCGAACATGTCCCAGCCATACGCAGAGGAGGCAATAGAATTAGGAAGCTCAAAGAAAGGGAATCTTTCTGGATATATACTCTGGGCACGTTGGAACCCAAGGGCTTAAACCATGAATATGAAGAACCGACTTGATTCATTGGGCCGTGCACATTTTTTCTAACGCCCGGTTCTTTTTCGTGTTCACACTATATATGGTTCCACTATGTATGGAGTTCCATTCTTCCTTGTTTTTTATTTGTCATGTTTGTCATGTCTGATCAACTGGTTACATTATGTCTGATTACCTTGTCTAACAGTTTTTTCTCCCCTTTCTTTACCTTCCATGTTCCCATAGTCACGTGAAATATCCCTGTTGCACTTGATTACGGCTCACTATTCACTATAGGATGTCTTATATCTAACATCACACTCTCACCCATCAGCACTCTATAGGTTTGTATAAGGTATGCGCTTACACATCCGGTCCTCCATAGGTATTTCCACTTATGTAACACTATCCCTATGATCACTCATAACTCATACCCTTGTAGTCAATTACAGCCTCCTCTCTCCCCCCCTCCCCTTCTCCCTTTCCATCTATAATTTTGCCATATATACTAGCAAACACTCAGTGTACCTAGTGGCATCCTATTCGTGGCTATTGGACCTTGCTATAGTCCCACTAGTGCCAAGACATTTGCAGAGCGCATCTGCCTGCGTTGCACACTCCAACTAATTATAAGTAAGCCATTATACTAGCAAACACTCAGTGTACCTAGTGGCATCCTATTCGTGGCTATTGGACCTTGCTATAGTCCCACTAGTGCAAAGACATTTGCAGAGCACGTCTGCCTGCATTGCACACTCCAACTTTTTTAAACTAAGCAATTTTACTAGCAAACACTCAGTGTACCTAGTGGCATCCTATACGTGGCTATTGGACTTTGCTATAGTCCCACTAGTGCCAAGACATTTGCAGAGCGCATCTGCCTGCGTTGCACACTCCAACTAATTTTAACTTAGCCATTATACTAGCAAACACTCAGTGTACCTAGTGGCATCCTATACGTGGCTATTGGACTTTGCTATAGTCCCACTAGTGCCAAGACATTTGCAGAGCGCATCTGCCTGCGTTGCACACTCCAACTAATTATAAGTAAGCCATTATACTAGCAAACACTCAGTGTACCTAGTGGCATCCTATACGTGGCTATTGGACCTTGCTATAGTCCCACTAGTGCCAAGACATTTGCAGAGCGCATCTGCCTGCGTTGCACACTCCAACTAATTATAAGTAAGCCATTATACTAGCAAACACTCAGTGTACCTAGTGGCATCCTATACGTGGCTATTGGACTTTGCTATAGTCCCACTAGTGCCAAGACATTTGCAGAGCGCATCTGCCTGCGTTGCACACTCCAACTAATTATAAGTAAGCCATTATACTAGCAAACACTCAGTGTACCTAGTGGCATCCTATACGTGGCTATTGGACCTTGCTATAGTCCCACTAGTGCCAAGACATTTGCAGAGCGCATCTGCCTGCGTTGCACACTCCAACTAATTATAAGTAAGCCATTATACTAGCAAATACTCAGTGTACCTAGTGGCATCCTATCTGTGGCTATTGGACTTTGCTATAGTCCCACTAGTGCCAAGACATTTGCAGAGCGCATCTGCCTGCGTTGCACACTCCAACTAATTATAAGTAAGCCATTATACTAGCAAACACTCAGTGTACCTAGTGGCATCCTATACGTGGCTATTGGACTTTGCTATAGTCCCACTAGTGCCAAGACATTTGCAGAGCGCATCTGCCTGCGTTGCACACTCCAACTAATTATAAGTAAGCCATTATACTAGCAAACACTCAGTGTACCTAGTGGCATCCTATACGTGGCTATTGGACTTTGCTATAGTCCCACTAGTGCCAAGACATTTGCAGAGCGCATCTGCCTGCGTTGCACACTCCAACTAATTTTAACTTAGCCATTATACTAGCAAACACTCAGTGTACCTAGTGGCATCCTATACGTGGCTATTGGACTTTGCTATAGTCCCACTAGTGCCAAGACATTTGCAGAGCGCATCTGCCTGCGTTGCACACTCCAACTAATTATAAGTAAGCCATTATACTAGCAAACACTCAGTGTACCTAGTGGCATCCTATACGTGGCTATTGGACTTTGCTATAGTCCCACTAGTGCCAAGACATTTGCAGAGCGCATCTGCCTGCGTTGCACACTCCAACTAATTTTAACTTAGCCATTATACTAGCAAACACTCAGTGTACCTAGTGGCATCCTATACGTGGCTATTGGACTTTGCTATAGTCCCACTAGTGCCAAGACATTTGCAGAGCGCATCTGCCTGCGTTGCACACTCCAACTCATTATAACTAAGTTGCATTGTCAGGGATATTTATTCTTTATTATTCTGCTGTTAATAAAGCTAGACCACCACTGCAATCTTCACCACCTCTCAATTTTTACTACCACATTTTCAGTCCACAATCTTGTCGCAATCAACATGAGTGGCAAAATGACAGATGCTGGTGGAAAGGGGAAGAGGCGTGGTGGAAAAGGCAAAAAAGGTTTTGTCTGTGGGGAAAGTGGCAAAGCTCCATTATCATCTGCTGAAGATAGACCATCTACCAGCAAAAGTAAGATGTCTACTACTTACCGTGGACAATCCGATGTGCTCCCTTTTTTACGGACACGAACAACAGGAAGAAAGGTAGATGATGGGCAAAAAAGGAAAATGCTTGAATGGATCTCAAGTGGTCCAACAAGTGCCCTCTCAGCCACTTCAAGTACCGCATCCAAAAAACACCAGTCCTCTGAGTTGTCATCCCAATCACACTTGATTTCTCCCAGCTCTGAAGTCTCCATCAGCCCTGCACAGTATGGTGGAACTGAGATGGCTGAGTCTGCAGAGCTGTTCAGTCACACTATAGCCTGGGAATCAGAGGTCTGCTCCCAAGCTACAGTGAGTACAGAACAGGAAATGGTCTGCAGTGATGCCCAGAACCTTTGTGACTCTGATTCAGGCCGTGAGGACCAAGTTTCTGAGCATAATGTTGACCCTTTGTCACAAACTGTAACACCTGTGGTTATAGACAATGAGGAACATACTGATGAAGATGAGACGCCGATACCCGATTGGGATGACAACTTAAATATTCGGTCAGGGCAAGAAGAGGCTCGGTCTGAGGGGGAGGGGAGTGCAAACACAACAATTGATGATGAAGTTCTAGATCCCACCTACTGTCAACCCCCAGTCAGGCACTCGAGGAGGTCAACAGAGGCGGTGGAGGAGGATGCAACCGACGACGAAGTTACCTTGCGCCTTCCTGGACAGAGTCGGAGCACTGGTAGCACGTCTACAACTGCATCCTCAGCCACCACTCTGCCTATGAGCATTATTCGGGGTGGATCAACAGGTCGCATGGCCTCTAAGCCTTGCCTAGCCTGGTCCTTTTTTGACATAGAAAAAGATCGCCCAAATCATGTGATATGTAAAATTTGTCATGATTCTCTTAGTAGAGGTCAAAACCTCAGCAGTTTGACAACTTCTTCCATGAATCGTCACATGAATAAATATCATAGGTCCCGGTGGGAAGCTCACTGTGCTGCAATGCTGCAAGAGCGAACCATCCACCGCCCGCCCCTTCCAGTGCATCCGCGCGCTCTTCATCTTCTAGGACTGTGGGGACAGCTGTCACACCTGTTTTTCCACGCCAAACTTCCACCACTGTAACCGCAACAGGCAGTTTGCTTGTAAGGTCGTCAGTTGGTTTGGAAGGGGAAACAAGTGAGTGTGTACAGCTCTCTCAGACATCGATAGCACCAACGTTGGATGAAGGCAACATCATGTCTCCGCCTGCACTTTCCTCACAAACCTGCATTTTTCCAGGGACACCCTACTCAACACCGTCTACACACAGCAGCCAGATCTCTGTCCCTCAGATGTGGTCAAATAAAAGGCCACTTCCTCCGACCCATGACAAAGCTAAGAGGTTGACTCTATCCCTCTGTAAGCTGTTGGCTACCGAAATGCTGCCTTTCCGCCTAGTGGACACACAGGATTTTAGAGACCTTATGTCTGTCGCTGTGCCCCAGTACCAGATGCCTAGTCGCCACTACTTCTCTAAGAAAGGTGTGCCCGTGCTACACCAGCATGTCGCACACAACATCACCGCTTCCTTGAGAAACTCTGTGTGTGAACGGGTGCATTTCACCACCGATACTTGGACCAGTAAGCATGGACAGGGACGTTACATGTCGCTGACTGGGCACTGGGTAACTATGGTGATAGATGGTGAAGGGTCTGCTGCACAAGTCTTGCCGTCCCCACGACTTGTGTGTCAATCCTCTGTCTGTCCAAGTTCCGCCACAGCTTCTGCATCCTCCACCTCATCTGGGTCCTCCACCTCCGCCCCAAGCCTGCCTGGTCAGGCCACCAGCGTTCTCACTGCGCAGAAGGAATCACGCACGCCTCATTACTATGCTGGCAGCAGAGCGTAACGGCATCAGGCGGTCTTTAGCTTGACATGTCTTGGGAATAAGAGTCACACAGCTGAGGAGTTGTGGTCAGCTCTGCGGTCCGAGTTTAATAAATGGTTGTCTCCACTCAACCTGCAGCCTGGTAAGGCCGTGTGCGACAATGCTGCAAACCTGGGTGCGGCACTTCGCCTGGGCATTGTGACACACGTACCTTGTATGGCTCACGTGTTGAACCTTGTCGTCCAGCAATTTTTAACACACTATCCCGGCCTAGATGGCCTTCTGAACAGGGCACGAAAACTGTCAGCTCACTTCCGCCGTTCAAGCGCCGCAGCAGAGCGACTTGCATCGCTCCAGAAGTCTTTCGGCCTGCCGGTTCATCGCCTGAAATGCGATGTGGCGACACGCTGGAATTCAACTCTCCACATGTTACAGCGACTGTGGCAGCACCGCAGAGCCCTGGTGCAATACGTCATGACGTATAGCCTGGGCCAACGAGATGCAGAGGTGGGGCAGATCACCCTGATGGAGTGGTCTCAGATCAAGGACCTATGCACCCTTCTGCACAGTTTCGACATGGCGACGAATATGTTTAGCTCTGACAATGCCATTATCAGCATGACGATTCCAGTCATTTACATGCTGGAGCACACGCTAAACACTATTCGGAGTCAGGGGGTGGGACAACATGAAGGGGAGGAACTACAGGAGGATTCATATGCGCAAGGGACAACAACATCACCAAGGTCCAGACGTTCATCATCACCAACGCAGCAGGCATGGGACCATGGGGAACAGGGATCGACAAGGGCGCATAGTAGCAGGCGAAATGTTGAGCAAGGTGCAGGAGAACATGAAGAAATGGAGGACGAACTGTCCATGGACATGGAAGACTCAGCGGATGAGGGAGACCTTGGTCAAATTTCAGTTGAAAGAGGTTGGGGGGAGATGTCAGAGGAAGAAAGAACGGGTAGCACCTCTATGCCACAAACACAGCGTGGACTTGGTCCGCATGGCTGCGCAAGACACATGAGTGCCTTTTTGTTGCACTACCTCCAACATGACAGTCGTATTGTCAAAATTAGAAGTGATGATTAGTGATGAGCGAGCATGCTTGTCACTACTCGGTACTCGCACGAGTATCACTGTACTCGGGCTGCTCGGCGGGGACCGAGTAATCTCGCGATACTCGTGCTTTACTCGTGGTCTTCATTTCTGCATGTTGGCGCTCTTTTGAGAGCCAGCCCTCATGCAGGGATTGGCTGGCAGACCACTGCAATGCCACAGCCCTGTTAGTTGTGGAATTGCAGTGATTGGCCGGCCTGCACAGCGTCACCGAGCCTTTATATAGGCCGGCGCGCTGTGCTCTGCTCACAGCTATTCTGACAGTGAGTGTAGGGAGAGTGTCGCTGATTCAGGGAAAGCTTTGCGGCCCTTTATAGCTTTTTCAGTTGCAGGGCTGCAAACAGTGTGACCAAAAGTCCTTCTCAGGACTATTCTAGTTGTATACAGGCAGGCAGGGTATAGCCAGGTCGGCGTACAGTAGCAGAGTCCTTCTCAGGACTATTGTTGCTATATACAGGCAGGGTATAGCCAGGTCTGAATACAGGCTAGTGACCAAAAGAGTCCTTGTCAGGACTATTGTAGCAGTATACAGGCAGGCAGGCAGGCAGGGTAGTGGTGACCGTATACCAGCCTTCATATCTGGGGCTGGTGTACACAGTGTAAAACAGTCCAGATAGTGTCTGACTTGTCTGTACTGTAATTGTCGCTCCCCAAAAAAACCTGTTAGGTTATTATTGCGTCCGTGCTTGGTTTTTAAAACCGCACGTGTGTGCCTGTTGGTGGCAGCGTACAGGTGCACTGGTGTGCGTTTTTACCAAACTATTATATAACGCACAAGTGTAGTGTATAATACACGTCAGTCAGCAGTGGCTGATAGTGTCAGAGTTCTTAATTTTTGCTCCTAAAACCTGTGTTAGGTTATTATTGCGTCCGTGCTTGGTTTTTAAAACCGCACGTGTGTGCCTGTTGGTGGCAGCGTACAGGTGCACTGGTGTGCGTTTTTACCAAACTATTATATAAACGCACAAGTGTAGTGTATAATACACGTCAGTCAGCAGTGGCTGATAGTGTCAGAGTTCTTAATTTTTGCTCCTAAAACCTGTGTTAGGTTATTATTGCGTCCGTGCTTGGTTTTTAAAACCGCACGTGTGTGCCTGTTGGTGGCAGCGTACAGGTGCACTGGTGTGCGTTTTTACCAAACTATTATATAACGCACAAGTGTAGTGTATAATACACGTCAGTCAGCAGTGGCTGATAGTGTCAGAGTTCTTAATTTTTGCTCCTAAAACCTGTGTTAGGTTATTATTGCGTCCGTGCTTGGTTTTTAAAACCGCACGTGTGTGCCTGTTGGTGGCAGCGTACAGGTGCACTGGTGTGCGTTTTTACCAAACTATTATATAACGCACAAGTGTAGTGTATAATACACGTCAGTCAGCAGTGGCTGATAGTGTCAGAGTTCTTAATTTTTGCTCCTAAAACCTGTGTTAGGTTATTATTGCGTCCGTGCTTGGTTTTTAAAACCGCACGTGTGTGCCTGTTGGTGGCAGCGTACAGGTGCACTGGTGTGCGTTTTTACCAAACTATTATATAACGCACAAGTGTAGTGTATAATACACGTCAGTCAGCAGTGGCTGATAGTGTCAGAGTTCTTAATTTTTGCTCCTAAAACCTGTGTTAGGTTCTTAGTGCGTCCGTGCTTGCATTTAAAAACCGCACGTGTGTGCCTGTCGGTGGCAGCGTACAGGTGCACTTGTGTGCAATTTCCAGAAACTTTGATATAACGCACAAGTAGTGAATATACACGTCAGCAGTGCACAGCATTGCAAAATGCGCAAGGGCATTGGCAAGGAACAAGGAAGTGGACGTGATGGTGGTGCAGGCAGAGGCCGAGGTCGTGGGCAAGCTCTAATTTCGCCACAACAAAGGGCCACATCTAGTCGCTCGCACGTCCTGTCCCAAATTCTTGGGGACCGCAGCAGTACACCGCTCTTGAACCAAGACCAGTGTCAACAGGTTGTTAGTTGGATAGCGGATAATGCTTCCAGTCAGATTGGCACCACCACAAACACTCTGTCTTCCACACGGTCAAGTGTCAGTAGCCGTGATACTGCACCGCACATTTCTGAACCTGATCCTCCTTCCTACCACCAGGCTGAGTACACGTCCTCCTCGGACATTAATGATCCCACACTTGGACACTCGGAAGAGCTGTTCACGTTTCCATTCACACATTCTGGCCTCTCGCCAGCTCATATTGAAGTGGGTCATGAGGAGATCGTCTGTACAGATGGCCAAATATTTGAGCAGCCACGTTCTCACGAAGTTGGCAACGTGTCTCAACAAGTGGTGGACGATGATGAGACACAATTGTCAGCAAGTCAGGAGGAGGAGCAGGGTGCGGAAGAGGAAGACGACGTGGTGGATGATCCAGTAACTGACCCAACCTGGCAGGAGGATATGCAGAGCGAGGACAGCAGTGCACAGGGGGAGGGAGGCGTAGCATCACAACAGGCAGTAAGAAGCAGGGTGGTGGCCCCAGGCAGAAGTCAGGCAACCGTTCCCCGGAACAACACGACGACACAAGGTGCCTGTACAAATGTTAGGTCTTCACGAGTCTGGCAGTTTTTTAAGTTGGATCCAGATGATTCAAAAAAGGCCATTTGCAACACCTGCCGTGCCAGCATCAGCAGGGGTACCAAAACTAGCAGCCTGACCACCACCAGCATGATCAGGCACATGTCAGCCAAGCACCCGACTTTGTGGGAAGTACAACAGAGTCGAGGAGCAGTGCTTGCTGATGTCACTGCTACGTCTTCGCTGGTTGTGCATGCGAGCCAATCCTCTGTCCATGCTGCCTGCGAACAAGCCTCCTCCACTCCTGCACCTGCAGTTGCCTACGCAGAAAGAACACCATCATCAAGCACGTCCTTGTCCCAGCGCAGCGTTCAGTTATCCATTCAGCAAACCTTTGAACGCAGGCGCAAATACACTGCCAACACCCCACATGCCACAGTTCTAAATGCTAACATTTCGCGACTGCTTGCGCTGGAAATGTTGCCTTTTAGGCTGGTGGAGACAGAAGCATTCCGTGACCTGATGGCGGCAGCTGTCCCACGTTACTCGGTCCCCAGCCGCCACTATTTCTCCCGGTGTGCCGTCCCCGCGTTGCATAACCACGTGTCACAAAACATCACACGTGCCCTGAACAACGCTGTTTCACCCAAGGTCCACCTAACCACAGACACGTGGACAAGTGCTTGTGGGCAAGGCCGCTACATCTCGTTGACGGCACACTGGGTTAATATTGTGGAAGCTGGGACCCAGTCTGAGCGAGGGACGGAACACGTCCTTCCCACACCAAGGTTTGCAGGCCCTACCTCAGTCAGTGTTTCACCCACACTCTACAGCTCCGGAATGTCATGCTCTTCAGCCTCCTCCTCCTCCTGCGCATCCTCATCCACTGTGCCCTCCACACCAGTCACAAGCTGGAAGCACTGCAGCACTGCCTCGGCGAAGCGGCAACAGGCTGTGCTGAAGCTAATCTGCATAGGTGACAAACCCCACAATGCAGAAGAGCTGTGGACAGCTCTGAAACAGCAGGCAGATCACTGGCTCACACCTCTGAACCTAAAGCCAGGAAAGGTCGTTTGTGACAATGGCCGGAACCTGGTGGCGGCTTTGAGGCGAGGCCAGCTGACACATGTTCCATGCGTGGCCCATGTGCTCAACCTCGTGGTTCAGCGGTTTATAAAGTCATACCCAGAGCTGTCTGATCTGCTGGTAAAAGTTCGCCGCCTGTCTGCACATTTTCGAAAGTCACCTACTGCTTCAGCCGGCCTTGCCGGCTTTCAGCGCCGTTTGCATCTTCCGGCTCACAGACTGGTGTGTGATGTCCCCACGCGTTGGAATTCAACTCTGCACATGTTGGTCAGGATATGTGAGCAGAAGAGGGCAGTTGTTGAGTACCTGCATCACCTAAGCCGTCGGGAAATGGGTCAAACTCCACACATAACACCTGAGGAGTGGAGATGGATGTCAGACCTATGTACCATCCTCCAAAACTTTGAGGACTCCACCAAGATGGTGAGTGGTGATGACGCCATTATTAGCGTCACCATACCGCTACTCTGCCTTCTAAAACGGTCCCTGCTGAAAAACAAACATGATGCATTGCAGGCGGAGCGCGATGAGTTGCAGCAAGAAACAGTAGTGGGTGTGGGTGATAACACACAGCCCAGCCTCGTCTCATCACAACGTGCAGTGGAGGACTATGACGAGGAGGAGGATGAAGACATGGAGCAACTCTCCGGCCAAATTGAGGATATGACATGCACACCAGTCATATCCTCGATTCAGCGTGGCTGGCCAGAGGACAGGGTAGATGAGGAGGAGGAGGAGGAGGAGGAGGAGGAGGAGGACAGCATGTTCAGTCATCTTGTTGGTCAGGCTACTGAAGTCCTGGCTGTTAAGAGTCTGGCGCACATGGCTGACTTTATGGTAAGCTGCCTGTCTCGTGACCCTCGCGTTAAGAACATCTTGGCCGACAATCATTACTGGTTGGTAACACTGTTAGACCCACGCTACAAGGAGAACTTTTTGTCTCTTATTCCCGTGGAGGAGAGGTCAACCAAAATGCAGCAGTTTCGGAAGGCCATACTCACGGAAGTAGGCAAAGCATTCCCCTCCCAAAACGCTAGCGGCATAGGTCAGGAATCAGTGGACAACCGAGGCGTACAGCCGAGAGAGGCACAAGTCCAATCCGCCAGAGGTAGGGGAACAGTCTTTAAGATGTGGGACAGTTTTCTCAGCCCCTCACGTACCACAGCCCCTGAGGTGCGGGGTAGTGCCACAAGAAATCCTAAGTTTGCCCAGATGCTGAAGGAGTACCTTGCAGATCGAACAACTGTACTCCGACATTCCTCTGTGCCTTACAATTATTGGGTATCCAAGCTGGACACGTGGCATGAATTGGCTCTCTACGCCTTGGAAGTCCTGGCCTGCCCTGCTGCTAGCGTTTTGTCAGAGCGTGTTTTTAGTGCCGCAGGTGGAATCATTACAGATAAACGCACCCGCCTGTCAACTGAAAATGCTGACAGGCTGACTCTGATAAAGATGAACAAGGGTTGGATTGGGCCAGACTTCACCACACCACCAGCAAATGAGAGCGGAATTTAAAGTTTGCCATGTACCTCCACTCACCCATGGGTACACTTCTCGACTTTGGATAATCGCTGGACTGCTCCTCCTTCTCCTCATGCGCCATCATGATGACCGTTACAATAGTTAGGTCTTTGTTTCAGGTATACCCCCAGTGGTAAATTTTTTCGCCCATTCTTTGCAGAATGGACATTACAACGACAGGAGACCCGCTCCTTTGCAATGGGAACAATGTTTTGAGGCCCTCATGCACGTCTCTACCCAGGGACAACGTGGAGCCTCCCAATTTTTGGCTGCCCTGCCTAAGGGCTATACTGAAATACACCCACTTCCTTAAAATGGACACTTAATGTTTTGAGGCCCTCATGCACGTCTCTACCCAGGGACAATGTGGAGCCTCCCAATTTTTGGCTGCCCTGCCTAAGGGCTATACTGAAATAGACCCACTTCCTTAAAATGGACACTTAATGTTTTGAGGCCCTCATGCACGTCTCTACCCAGGGACAATGTGGAGCCTCCCAATTTTTGGCTGCCCTGCCTAAGGGCTATACTGAAATACACCCACTTCCTTAAAATGGACACTTAATGTTTTGAGGCCATCATGCACGTCTCTACCCAGGGACAATGTGGAGCCTCCCAATTTTTGGCTGCCCTGGCAAAGGGCTATACTGAAATACACCCACTTCCTTAAAATGGACACTTAATGTTTTGAGGCCCTCATGCACGTCTCTACCCAGGGACAATGTGGAGCCTCCCAATTTTTGGCTGCCCTGCCTAAGGGCTATACTGAAATACACCCACTTCCTTAAAATGGACACTTAATGTTTTGAGGCCATCATGCACGTCTCTACCCAGGGACAACGTGGAGCCTCCCAATTTTTGGCTGCCCTGGCAAAGGGCTATACTGAAATAGACCCACTTCCTTACAATGGGCACTTCAGGTTTAAAGGCCATCATGCACGTCTCTATCCAGGGACAATGTGGAGCCTCCCAATTTTTGGCTGCCCTGCCTAAGGGCTATACTATAATACACCCACTTCCTGACAATGGACACTTAATGTTTTGAGGCCCTCATGCACGTCTGTATGCAGGGGCATTGGTGAACCTCACAATTTTGGACTGCCCTGGCAAAGGAAAATACTACAAAGACTCACTTCCTCAAAATGGGCACATTAGACTCAAGAGGCCTTCATGTACGTCTCTTCTCAGGGACATCGGAGTGCCACACAATGTTTTCACTTAAAATCTTTCATGTATTAATCTCAAAAAGTAACATACACCAGATCTATCTCACTATTGGGTATGTGCCCTTAACATTTCCGCCATGAAAAATCATTTTGGGGTCATTTTGGAAGGTTTTCTGGTGAGTCCGTAAAAATGGCGTAAAACGCGGACAAAATTGTTCACAGCTGTGACTTTTGAGTGATAAATGCTTCAAGGGGTCTTCCCCATGCTGTTGCCATGTCATTTGAGCACTCTTCTGAGACTTTTGTGCCATTTTTAGGGTTTCTCCATGCTGCCGGGAGGTCATTTCACAAAAATACTCGGGTCTCCCATAGGATAACATTGGGCTCGTTGCTCGGGCCGAGTACACGAGTATCTTGGGAGGCTCGGCCCGAGCTTCGAGCACCCGAGCTTTTTAGTACTCGCTCATCACTAGTGATGATGACTACTGGATTGCCACACTATTAGATCCCCGGTACAAGTCCAAATTTTGTGACATAATTCCAGCCATAGAAAGGGACGCACGTATGCAGGAGTATCAGCAGAAGCTGTTACTCGATCTTAGCTCCGCTTTTCCACCAAACAACCGTGCAGGTGCAGGGAGGGAATCTCCCAGTTGTAACTTGACAAACATGGGACGGTCTCGTCATCTTCAACAGTCTACCCGTACCAGTAGGACCGTATCTGGTGCCGGTAACAGCAATTTTATGGAATCTTTTCATAATTTTTTTAGACCCTCTTTTGCAAGGCCACCAGAGACAACAAGTCTGACACATACTCAACGGCTGGAGAGGATGATACAGGAGTATCTCCAAATGAACATCGATGCCATGACTGTGCAACTGGAGCCTTGCTCCTTTTGGGCTTCAAACCTAGAAAAATGGCCAGAGCTCTCCAGTTACGCCTTGGAGATTTTGTCGTGTCCAGCTGCCAGCGTTGTCTCTGAACGTGTATTCAGTGCTGCTGCACTTTCCCCACAGACAAAACCTTTTTTGCCTTTTCCACCACGCCTCTTCCCCTTTCCACCAGCATCTGTCATTTTGCCACTCATGTTGATTGCGACAAGATTGTGGACTGAAAATGTGGTAGTAAAAATTGAGAGGTGGTGAAGATTGCAGTGGTGGTCTAGCTTTATTAACAGCAGAATAATAAAGAATAAATATCCCTGACAATGCAACTTAGTTATAATGAGTTGGAGTGTGCAACGCAGGCAGATGCGCTCTGCAAATGTCTTGGCACTAGTGGGACTATAGCAAAGTCCAATAGCCACGTATAGGATGCCACTAGGTACACTGAGTGTTTGCTAGTATAATGGCTAAGTTAAAATTAGTTGGAGTGTGCAACGCAGGCAGATGCGCTCTGCAAATGTCTTGGCACTAGTGGGACTATAGCAAAGTCCAATAGCCACGTATAGGATGCCACTAGGTACACTGAGTGTTTGCTAGTATAATGGCTTACTTATAATTAGTTGGAGTGTGCAACGCAGGCAGATGCGCTCTGCAAATGTCTTGGCACTAGTGGGACTATAGCAAAGTCCAATAGCCACGTATAGGATGCCACTAGGTACACTGAGTGTTTGCTAGTATAATGGCTAAGTTAAAATTAGTTGGAGTGTGCAACGCAGGCAGATGCGCTCTGCAAATGTCTTGGCACTAGTGGGACTATAGCAAAGTCCAATAGCCACGTATAGGATGCCACTAGGTACACTGAGTGTTTGCTAGTATAATGGCTTACTTATAATTAGTTGGAGTGTGCAACGCAGGCAGATGCGCTCTGCAAATGTCTTGGCACTAGTGGGACTATAGCAAAGTCCAATAGCCACGTATAGGATGCCACTAGGTACACTGAGTGTTTGCTAGTATAATGGCTTACTTATAATTAGTTGGAGTGTGCAACGCAGGCAGATGCGCTCTGCAAATGTCTTGGCACTAGTGGGACTATAGCAAAGTCCAATAGCCACAGATAGGATGCCACTAGGTACACTGAGTGTTTGCTAGTATAATGGCTTACTTATAATTAGTTGGAGTGTGCAACGCAGGCAGATGCGCTCTGCAAATGTCTTGGCACTAGTGGGACTATAGCAAGGTCCAATAGCCACGTATAGGATGCCACTAGGTACACTGAGTGTTTGCTAGTATAATGGCTTACTTATAATTAGTTGGAGTGTGCAACGCAGGCAGATGCGCTCTGCAAATGTCTTGGCACTAGTGGGACTATAGCAAAGTCCAATAGCCACGTATAGGATGCCACTAGGTACACTGAGTGTTTGCTAGTATAATGGCTTACTTATAATTAGTTGGAGTGTGCAACGCAGGCAGATGCGCTCTGCAAATGTCTTGGCACTAGTGGGACTATAGCAAGGTCCAATAGCCACGTATAGGATGCCACTAGGTACACTGAGTGTTTGCTAGTATAATGGCTTACTTATAATTAGTTGGAGTGTGCAACGCAGGCAGATGCGCTCTGCAAATGTCTTGGCACTAGTGGGACTATAGCAAAGTCCAATAGCCACGTATAGGATGCCACTAGGTACACTGAGTGTTTGCTAGTATAATTGCTTAGTTTAAAAAAGTTGGAGTGTGCAATGCAGGCAGACGTGCTCTGCAAATGTCTTTTTACTAGTGGGACTATAGCAAAGTCCAATAGCCACGTATAGGATGCCACTAGGTACACTGAGTGTTTGCTAGTATAATGGCTTACTTATAATTAGTTGGAGTGTGCAACGCAGGCAGATGCGCTCTGCAAATGTCTTGGCACTAGTGGGACTATAGCAAGGTCCAATAGCCACGTATAGGATGCCACTAGGTACACTGAGTGTTTGCTAGTATAATGGCTTACTTATAATTAGTTGGAGTGTGCAACGCAGGCAGATGCGCTCTGCAAATGTCTTGGCACTAGTGGGACTATAGCAAAGTCCAATAGCTACAGATAGGATGCCACTAGGTACACTGAGTGTTTGCTAGTATAATGGACCTGACATTACCTCTCTACTAACCAGAATCCCACAATGTCTGTCTGCTATTTCATCCTTCTTCTCTGTGCGATTCCTAAAACTTAACATGGACAAAACAGAATTCATTGTCTTTCCTCCTCCTCACTCATCTCCTCCAACAAGCCTTTCCATCAAACTCGATGGTTGCTTACTCTCCCCAGTCTCACAAGCTCGTTGCCTTGGAGTGACCCTCGACTCTGCTCTATCCTTCAAGCCACACATCCAAGCCCTCTTCACCTCATGCCGATTACAACTCAAAAACATCTCCCGGATCCGTGCTTTCCTTAACCAAGAATCAGCAAAAACATTAGTGCATGCCCTCATCATCTCCCGCCTCGACTACTGCAACCTCCTGCTCTCTGGCCTCCCTTCCAACACTCTTGCACCCCTCCAATCTATCCTAAACTCTGCGGCCCGCTTAATCCACCTCTCCCCTCGCTACTCCCCAGCCTCGCCACTCTGCCAATCCCTTCACTGGCTTCCCATCACCCAACGACTCCAGTTCAAAACACTAACTATGACATACAAAGCCATGCACAACCTGTCTCCTCCCTACATCTGTGACCTAGTCTCCCGGTACCTACCTGCACGCAACCTCAGATCCTCACAAGATCTCCTTCTCTGCTCCTCCCTTATCTCCTCTTCCCACAATCGCGTACAAGATTTCTCCCGTGCATCCCCCATACTTTGGAATGCTCTACCTCAGCACATCAGACTCTCCCCTACCGTGGAAAGCTTCAAGAGGAACCTCAAGACCCACCTCTTCCAACAAGCCTATAACCTACAACAGCCCTCAGTCCAGTAGACCACTGCGCAACCAGCTCTGTCCTCACCTATTGTACCATCACCCATTCCCTGTAGACTGTAAGCCCTCGCGGGCAGGGTCCTCTCTCCTCCTGTACCAGTCTGTTATGTACTGTTAATGATTGTTGTACGTATACCCTTTCACTTGTAAAGCGCCATGGAATAAATGGCGCTATAATAATAAATAATAATAATAATAATAATAATGGCTTACTTATAATTAGTTGGAGTGTGCAACGCAGGCAGATGCGCTCTGCAAATGTCTTGGCACTAGTGGGACTATAGCAAGGTCCAATAGCCACGTATAGGATGCCACTAGGTACACTGAGTGTTTGCTAGTATAATGGCTTACTTATAATTAGTTGGAGTGTGCAACGCAGGCAGATGCGCTCTGCAAATGTCTTGGCACTAGTGGGACTATAGCAAGGTCCAATAGCCACGTATAGGATGCCACTAGGTACACTGAGTGTTTGCTAGTATAATGGCTTACTTATAATTAGTTGGAGTGTGCAACGCAGGCAGATGCGCTCTGCAAATGTCTTGGCACTAGTGGGACTATAGCAAAGTCCAATAGCCACAGATAGGATGCCACTAGGTACACTGAGTGTTTGCTAGTATAATGGCTTACTTATAATTAGTTGGAGTGTGCAACGCAGGCAGATGCGCTCTGCAAATGTCTTGGCACTAGTGGGACTATAGCAAAGTCCAATAGCCACGTATAGGATGCCACTAGGTACACTGAGTGTTTGCTAGTAAAATTGCTTAGTTTAAAAAAGTTGGAGTGTGCAATGCAGGCAGACGTGCTCTGCAAATGTCTTTGCACTAGTGGGACTATAGCAAAGTCCAATAGCCACGTATAGGATGCCACTAGGTACACTGAGTGTTTGCTAGTATAATGGCTAAGTTAAAATTAGTTGGAGTGTGCAACGCAGGCAGATGCGCTCTGCAAATGTCTTGGCACTAGTGGGACTATAGCAAAGTCCAATAGCCACGTATAGGATGCCACTAGGTACACTGAGTGTTTGCTAGTATAATGGCTTACTTATAATTAGTTGGAGTGTGCAACGCAGGCAGATGCGCTCTGCAAATGTCTTGGCACTAGTGGGACTATAGCAAAGTCCAATAGCCACGTATAGGATGCCACTAGGTACACTGAGTGTTTGCTAGTATAATGGCTAAGTTAAAATTAGTTGGAGTGTGCAACGCAGGCAGATGCGCTCTGCAAATGTCTTGGCACTAGTGGGACTATAGCAAAGTCCAATAGCCACGTATAGGATGCCACTAGGTACACTGAGTGTTTGCTAGTATAATGGCTTACTTATAATTAGTTGGAGTGTGCAACGCAGGCAGATGCGCTCTGCAAATGTCTTGGCACTAGTGGGACTATAGCAAAGTCCAATAGCCACGTATAGGATGCCACTAGGTACACTGAGTGTTTGCTAGTATAATGGCTTACTTATAATTAGTTGGAGTGTGCAACGCAGGCAGATGCGCTCTGCAAATGTCTTGGCACTAGTGGGACTATAGCAAAGTCCAATAGCCACAGATAGGATGCCACTAGGTACACTGAGTGTTTGCTAGTATAATGGCTTACTTATAATTAGTTGGAGTGTGCAACGCAGGCAGATGCGCTCTGCAAATGTCTTGGCACTAGTGGGACTATAGCAAGGTCCAATAGCCACGTATAGGATGCCACTAGGTACACTGAGTGTTTGCTAGTATAATGGCTTACTTATAATTAGTTGGAGTGTGCAACGCAGGCAGATGCGCTCTGCAAATGTCTTGGCACTAGTGGGACTATAGCAAAGTCCAATAGCCACGTATAGGATGCCACTAGGTACACTGAGTGTTTGCTAGTATAATGGCTTACTTATAATTAGTTGGAGTGTGCAACGCAGGCAGATGCGCTCTGCAAATGTCTTGGCACTAGTGGGACTATAGCAAGGTCCAATAGCCACGTATAGGATGCCACTAGGTACACTGAGTGTTTGCTAGTATAATGGCTTACTTATAATTAGTTGGAGTGTGCAATGCAGGCAGATGCGCTCTGCAAATGTCTTGGCACTAGTGGGACTATAGCAAAGTCCAATAGCCACGTATAGGATGCCACTAGGTACACTGAGTGTTTGCTAGTAAAATTGCTTAGTTTAAAAAAGTTGGAGTATGCAATGCAGGCAGACGTGCTCTGCAAATGTCTTTGCACTAGTGGGACTATAGCAAAGTCCAATAGCCACGTATAGGATGCCACTAGGTACACTGAGTGTTTGCTAGTATAATGGCTAAGTTAAAATTAGTTGGAGTGTGCAACGCAGGCAGATGCGCTCTGCAAATGTCTTGGCACTAGTGGGACTATAGCAAAGTCCAATAGCCACGTATAGGATGCCACTAGGTACACTGAGTGTTTGCTAGTATAATGGCTAAGTTAAAATTAGTTGGAGTGTGCAACGCAGGCAGATGCGCTCTGCAAATGTCTTGGCACTAGTGGGACTATAGCAAAGTCCAATAGCCACGTATAGGATGCCACTAGGTACACTGAGTGTTTGCTAGTATAATGGCTTACTTATAATTAGTTGGAGTGTGCAACGCAGGCAGATGCGCTCTGCAAATGTCTTGGCACTAGTGGGACTATAGCAAAGTCCAATAGCCACGTATAGGATGCCACTAGGTACACTGAGTGTTTGCTAGTATAATGGCTTACTTATAATTAGTTGGAGTGTGCAACGCAGGCAGATGCGCTCTGCAAATGTCTTGGCACTAGTGGGACTATAGCAAAGTCCAATAGCCACAGATAGGATGCCACTAGGTACACTGAGTGTTTGCTAGTATAATGGCTTACTTATAATTAGTTGGAGTGTGCAACGCAGGCAGATGCGCTCTGCAAATGTCTTGGCACTAGTGGGACTATAGCAAGGTCCAATACCCACGTATAGGATGCCACTAGGTACACTGAGTGTTTGCTAGTATAATGGCTTACTTATAATTAGTTGGAGTGTGCAACGCAGGCAGATGCGCTCTGCAAATGTCTTGGCACTAGTGGGACTATAGCAAAGTCCAATAGCCACGTATAGGATGCCACTAGGTACACTGAGTGTTTGCTAGTATAATGGCTTACTTATAATTAGTTGGAGTGTGCAACGCAGGCAGATGCGCTCTGCAAATGTCTTGGCACTAGTGGGACTATAGCAAGGTCCAATAGCCACGTATAGGATGCCACTAGGTACACTGAGTGTTTGCTAGTATAATGGCTTACTTATAATTAGTTGGAGTGTGCAACGCAGGCAGATGCGCTCTGCAAATGTCTTGGCACTAGTGGGACTATAGCAAAGTCCAATAGCCACGTATAGGATGCCATTAGGTACACTGAGTGTTTGCTAGTATAATGGTTAAGTTAAAATTAGTTGGAGTGTGCAACGCAGGCAGATGCGCTCTGCAAATGTCTTGGCACTAGTGGGACTATAGCAAAGTCCAATAGCCACGTATAGGATGCCACTAGGTACACTGAGTGTTTGCTAGTAAAATTGCTTAGTTTAAAAAAGTTGGAGTGTGCAATGCAGGCAGACGTGCTCTGCAAATGTCTTTGCACTAGTGGGACTATAGCAAAGTCCAATAGCCACGTATAGGATGCCACTAGGTACACTGAGTGTTTGCTAGTATAATGGCTTACTTATAATTAGTTGGAGTGTGCAACGCAGGCAGATGCGCTCTGCAAATGTCTTGGCACTAGTGGGACTATAGCAAAGTCCAATAGCCACGTATAGGATGCCACTAGGTACACTGAGTGTTTGCTAGTA
Source organism: Anomaloglossus baeobatrachus (assembly GCF_048569485.1). NCBI lineage: Eukaryota > Metazoa > Chordata > Amphibia > Anura > Aromobatidae > Anomaloglossus > Anomaloglossus baeobatrachus. The sequence continues at coordinate 57,762 of NW_027444951.1, forward strand.
TAATGGCTAAGTTAAAATTAGTTGGAGTGTGCAACGCAGGCAGATGCGCTCTGCAAATGTCTTGGCACTAGTGGGACTATAGCAAAGTCCAATAGCCACGTATAGGATGCCACTAGGTACACTAAGTGTTTGCTAGTATAATGGCTTACTTATAATTAGTTGGAGTGTGCAACGCAGGCAGATGCGCTCTGCAAATGTCTTGGCACTAGTGGGACTATAGCAAAGTCCAATAGCCACGTATAGGATGCCACTAGGTACACTGAGTGTTTGCTAGTATAATGGCTTACTTATAATTAGTTGGAGTGTGCAACGCAGGCAGATGCGCTCTGCAAATGTCTTGGCACTAGTGGGACTATAGCAAAGTCCAATAGCCACAGATAGGATGCCACTAGGTACACTGAGTGTTTGCTAGTATAATGGCTTACTTATAATTAGTTGGAGTGTGCAACGCAGGCAGATGCGCTCTGCAAATGTCTTGGCACTAGTGGGACTATAGCAAGGTCCAATAGCCACGTTTAGGATGCCACTAGGTACACTGAGTGTTTGCTAGTATAATGGCTTACTTATAATTAGTTGGAGTGTGCAACGCAGGCAGATGCGCTCTGCAAATGTCTTGGCACTAGTGGGACTATAGCAAAGTCCAATAGCCACGTATAGGATGCCACTAGGTACACTGAGTGTTTGCTAGTATAATGGCTTACTTATAATTAGTTGGAGTGTGCAACGCAGGCAGATGCGCTCTGCAAATGTCTTGGCACTAGTGGGACTATAGCAAGGTCCAATAGCCACGTATAGGATGCCACTAGGTACACTGAGTGTTTGCTAGTATAATGGCTTACTTATAATTAGTTGGAGTGTGAAACGCAGGCAGATGCGCTCTGCAAATGTCTTGGCACTAGTGGGACTATAGCAAAGTCCAATAGCCACGTATAGGATGCCACTAGGTACACTGAGTGTTTTCTAGTATAATGGTTAAGTTAAAATTAGTTGGAGTGTGCAACGCAGGCAGATGCGCTCTGCAAATGTCTTGGCACTAGTGGGACTATAGCAAAGTCCAATAGCCACGTATTGGATGCCACTAGGTACACTGAGTGTTTGCTAGTAAAATTGCTTAGTTTAAAAAAGTTGGAGTGTGCAATGCAGGCAGACGTGCTCTGCAAATGTCTTTGCACTAGTGGGACTATAGCAAAGTCCAATAGCCACGTATAGGATGCCACTAGGTACACTGAGTGTTTGCTAGTATAATGGCTTACTTATAATTAGTTGGAGTGTGCAACGCAGGCAGATGCGCTCTGCAAATGTCTTGGCACTAGTGGGACTATAGCAAGGTCCAATAGCCACGTATAGGATGCCACTAGGTACACTGAGTGTTTGCTAGTATAATGGCTTACTTATAATTAGTTGGAGTGTGCAACGCAGGCAGATGCGCTCTGCAAATGTCTTGGCACTAGTGGGACTATAGCAAAGTCCAATAGCCACAGATAGGATGCCACTAGGTACACTGAGTGTTTGCTAGTATAATGGACCTGACATTACCTCTCTACTAACCAGAATCCCACAATGTCTGTCTGCTATTTCATCCTTCTTCTCTGTGCGATTCCTAAAACTTAACATGGACAAAACAGAATTCATTGTCTTTCCTCCTCCTCACTCATCTCCTCCAACAAGCCTTTCCATCAAACTCGATGGTTGCTTACTCTCCCCAGTCTCACAAGCTCGTTGCCTTGGAGTGACCCTCGACTCTGCTCTATCCTTCAAGCCACACATCCAAGCCCTCTTCACCTCATGCCGATTACAACTCAAAAACATCTCCCGGATCCGTGCTTTCCTTAACCAAGAATCAGCAAAAACATTAGTGCATGCCCTCATCATCTCCCGCCTCGACTACTGCAACCTCCTGCTCTCTGGCCTCCCTTCCAACACTCTTGCACCCCTCCAATCTATCCTAAACTCTGCGGCCCGCTTAATCCACCTCTCCCCTCGCTACTCCCCAGCCTCGCCACTCTGCCAATCCCTTCACTGGCTTCCCATCACCCAACGACTCCAGTTCAAAACACTAACCATGACATACAAAGCCATGCACAACCTGTCTCCTCCCTACATCTGTGACCTAGTCTCCCGGTACCTACCTGCACGCAACCTCAGATCCTCACAAGATCTCCTTCTCTGCTCCTCCCTTATCTCCTCTTCCCACAATCGCGTACAAGATTTCTCCCGTGCATCCCCCATACTTTGGAATGCTCTACCTCAGCACATCAGACTCTCCCCTACCGTGGAAAGCTTCAAGAGGAACCTCAAGACCCACCTCTTCCAACAAGCCTATAACCTACAACAGCCCTCAGTCCAGTAGACCACTGCGCAACCAGCTCTGTCCTCACCTATTGTACCATCACCCATTCCCTGTAGACTGTAAGCCCTCGCGGGCAGGGTCCTCTCTCCTCCTGTACCAGTCTGTTATGTACTGTTAATGATTGTTGTACGTATACCCTTTCACTTGTAAAGCGCCATGGAATAAATGGCGCTATAATAATAAATAATAATAATAATAATAATAATGGCTTACTTATAATTAGTTGGAGTGTGCAACGCAGGCAGATGCGCTCTGCAAATGTCTTGGCACTAGTGGGACTATAGCAAGGTCCAATAGCCACGTATAGGATGCCACTAGGTACACTGAGTGTTTGCTAGTATAATGGCTTACTTATAATTAGTTGGAGTGTGCAACGCAGGCAGATGCGCTCTGCAAATGTCTTGGCACTAGTGGGACTATAGCAAAGTCCAATAGCCACAGATAGGATGCCACTAGGTACACTGAGTGTTTGCTAGTATAATGGACCTGACATTACCTCTCTACTAACCAGAATCCCACAATGTCTGTCTGCTATTTCATCCTTCTTCTCTGTGCGATTCCTAAAACTTAACATGGACAAAACAGAATTCATTGTCTTTCCTCCTCCTCACTCATCTCCTCCAACAAGCCTTTCCATCAAACTCGATGGTTGCTTACTCTCCCCAGTCTCACAAGCTCGTTGCCTTGGAGTGACCCTCGACTCTGCTCTATCCTTCAAGCCACACATCCAAGCCCTCTTCACCTCATGCCGATTACAACTCAAAAACATCTCCCGGATCCGTGCTTTCCTTAACCAAGAATCAGCAAAAACATTAGTGCATGCCCTCATCATCTCCCGCCTCGACTACAGCAACCTCCTGCTCTCTGGCCTCCCTTCCAACACTCTTGCACCCCTCCAATCTATCCTAAACTCTGCGGCCCGCTTAATCCACCTCTCCCCTCGCTACTCCCCAGCCTCGCCACTCTGCCAATCCCTTCACTGGCTTCCCATCACCCAACGACTCCAGTTCAAAACACTAACCATGACATACAAAGCCATGCACAACCTGTCTCCTCCCTACATCTGTGACCTAGTCTCCCGGTACCTACCTGCACGCAACCTCAGATCCTCACAAGATCTCCTTCTCTGCTCCTCCCTTATCTCCTCTTCCCACAATCGCGTACAAGATTTCTCCCGTGCATCCCCCATACTTTGGAATGCTCTACCTCAGCACATCAGACTCTCCCCTACCGTGGAAAGCTTCAAGAGGAACCTCAAGACCCACCTCTTCCAACAAGCCTATAACCTACAACAGCCCTCAGTCCAGTAGACCACTGCGCAACCAGCTCTGTCCTCACCTATTGTACCATCACCCATTCCCTGTAGACTGTAAGCCCTCGCGGGCAGGGTCCTCTCTCCTCCTGTACCAGTCTGTTATGTACTGTTAATGATTGTTGTACGTATACCCTTTCACTTGTAAAGCGCCATGGAATAAATGGCGCTATAATAATAAATAATAATAATAATTATAATAATGGCTTACTTATAATTAGTTGGAGTGTGCAACGCAGGCAGATGCGCTCTGCAAATGTCTTGGCACTAGTGGGACTATAGCAAGGTCCAATAGCCACGTATAGGATGCCACTAGGTACACTGAGTGTTTGCTAGTATAATGGCTTACTTATAATTAGTTGGAGTGTGCAACGCAGGCAGATGCGCTCTGCAAATGTCTTGGCACTAGTGGGACTATAGCAAGGTCCAATAGCCACGTATAGGATGCCACTAGGTACACTGAGTGTTTGCTAGTATAATGGCTTACTTATAATTAGTTGGAGTGTGCAACGCAGGCAGATGCGCTCTGCAAATGTCTTGGCACTAGTGGGACTATAGCAAAGTCCAATAGCCACAGATAGGATGCCACTAGGTACACTGAGTGTTTGCTAGTATAATGGCTTACTTATAATTAGTTGGAGTGTGCAACGCAGGCAGATGCGCTCTGCAAATGTCTTGGCACTAGTGGGACTATAGCAAAGTCCAATAGCCACGTATAGGATGCCACTAGGTACACTGAGTGTTTGCTAGTAAAATTGCTTAGTTTAAAAAAGTTGGAGTGTGCAATGCAGGCAGACGTGCTCTGCAAATGTCTTTGCACTAGTGGGACTATAGCAAAGTCCAATAGCCACAGATAGGATGCCACTAGGTACACTGAGTGTTTGCTAGTATAATGGCTTACTTATAATTAGTTGGAGTGTGCAACGCAGGCAGATGCGCTCTGCAAATGTCTTGGCACTAGTGGGACTATAGCAAAGTCCAATAGCCACGTATAGGATGCCACTAGGTACACTGAGTGTTTGCTAGTATAATGGCTAAGTTAAAATTAGTTGGAGTGTGCAACGCAGGCAGATGCGCTCTGCAAATGTCTTGGCACTAGTGGGACTATAGCAAAGTCCAATAGCCACGTATAGGATGCCACTAGGTACACTGAGTGTTTGCTAGTAAAATTGCTTAGTTTAAAAAAGTTGGAGTGTGCAATGCAGGCAGACGTGCTCTGCAAATGTCTTTGCACTAGTGGGACTATAGCAAAGTCCAATAGCCACAGATAGGATGCCACTAGGTACACTGAGTGTTTGCTAGTATAATGGCTTAGTTATAATGAGTTGGAGTGTGCAGAGGACAGGAGGGTACAGTGGCAGGATTGTGGTGCTCTGGGTAGAGGAATGGAAGCCTGCCTTTCTATTCCCTCCTAATGGTGAAATGCAGGGAGGAAATCCCTGACCTTGGCTACACAGATGCTGTTGCTGTTTGCAGGACCTGTCACCTATGGCTCTCTGACCCTGCCGGTTTGAGTCCTTAAAAGGACTGCTATAAAGTGCTCTCCCTATGCTGTCTAACGCTGTGTATGCAGCGCATACAGCTGTATCGGCTATAGGACTCAGGAGGACGGAGCTGCGACAGTGATGTCTGACACCAAAGACGCAGAAGGCAGATAATGGCGTCCGTGAAGAAAATGTCCGGTTTTATAATGCAGGGACATGTGACATGCAGATCCTATCACACATGCCGTTGCTTCTCTGGCTCAAAGTCAACTTAGCTGTGTGTGTGTCTGTGATTGGCTGACATGCTGGCCCGCCCCACAAGACGCGCGCACTTAGGGAAGGAAGACAAGAAAAAAAAAAAAAAATGGCGATCGCCATTATAGAAACAGCAGTGATCTGAAGGCGCTGTTCACGCACACTATACACTGAAATGTGATAATAGTTTGATTCACAGAGTGACTTACACTATTACAGCAGAAACCAAGCTATGATTTAGCTGTTTTTTGGCTGCTAGAACCGTTCTCGAACGTTTCTAGAACTATCGAGCTTTTGCAAAAAGCTCGAGTTCTAGTTCGATCTAGAACATGCCCCAAAATCACTCGAGCCTAGAACTGGAGAACCACGAACCACGAACCGCGCTCAACTCTATCCAGGAGCTTTGGTTCCCTGAGTTTCCAATAGCAAATGTCTAGAAAAAACTCTGTCCATTGGCACAACTCAGCAAGAAAACGAGAAGACCGAGAAGATATATTTCATTTATCTTAATGCCACCTTCTTAACAGCACTAAACCCTTCTATTATGTCCCTTAGCCTTTTGAGCTTATCCTCTGGTAAGCGGAAGACCATGCCTCTGGTATCGATCTCAGTGCCTAAAAACTGTATTATAGTAGCCAATCAGAATACAAAAGGATGCATAGGAAGCGTGACTTTATTTCAATATTTTAAAACAATCCAATAAAATGAAGAAAAGTCACTCATACAAGATCCACAGAAGTTGTATAATACATACATAAATCAAAACACTATAAGGCCTGTTTCACACGTCAGTGATTCTGGTACGTTTGTGCTTTTTTTTAAACATAACAGAATCACTGAGATACGCAGATCCATTATAATGAATGGGTCTGCTCACACATCAGTGATTTTTCACTGCACGTGTCTCCGTGCGGCGTACCCGCGTGTCCGTGATTGCTGCACGGAGACATGTCCATTTTTTTCTGGCATCACTGATAGGATGTCCATAAGGTGGCAGCAGAGCATAACAGAAAAAGGTGCCTATTGTGCACTGAAAAGACCCAATGTGATGCACCAGACATATAGAGCCCTAATGGATTCACAAATATAAGATATATCATGAATGACTACTGCATAATGAACGCTAGCATGAAAAAAGAAAGGAATCCATAAAAATAAATAATAAATGGTGCACATATGTTAAAGCCCCACCGAAGGACAAAAAAAGTCTGATGGAAATAGAGAGCATATAGGAACAATAAGAATGTGCAACAGAGAGGAAGGTGAGAATGCAGGATCAATCACTGCCTGTCAGATATTAATAATCAGGGAAATAACTCTGGAGCAGACGCACAAATTAGGGTCTTACCTGGTAAGGTAACAAATAATTAATAGTAGTTGCACTCACCTATTAAGGTTGTGCCAGTCACAACCCCTAAATGCACGTTACAAATGGCGACAGCCGCAGCCCCTAGTAGAAGAGCAATAACGTATAGGAGGAAAATCGGGTGCGTGCCGCGCTGTCACCAAAGGAAACTGATGTTAATTATTTCATCTCTTTATTCTTTTTTCCGGTCAATGTGTTTCAGAGATCACTGTCTCCTTCATCAGGGCAAAAAAAGAACAGTATGCAATCAAAGGAGGAAGAACCTCTATATATACACATATGGAGCTACGTCAGAGGACTGACTGCTGTATTTCAAATACTGCCGGGATGGTCAACTGTTACAATACCGGCCATAAAAGTTCTCAAGTGATATATTGAGAAACATTTATAAAATCACTGGGGTATAGTGTTTCAAATTTCATCAGCTTTTTGAGACAAAAATCAGAAAAAGAAGAAGAAGAAGGACAAAATGAAAAAAAGAAAAAAAAGAAGAAAAAAAAAACAAAAAGGGAGCATTGAGCTCCAGACCCTGTATTGAGTCTTAGAAGTGTAGTGACAAGTGCATCTGTCCACAACCCTGTAAGGGTGAACGGGATGACGGACAAGAAAAATTATGTTCGTGGCAAAAAATGGTGGTGTTGCTATATAAAATTGCATTAAGAATAAAGAAAGGAAAAATTTCTTTATAAAAGTAGTGAAGAAAAAAGTGGAAAAAAGGGGAGTGTAAGCCATTTTACTAATAAATAGTGATGAGCGAGCATGCTTGTTACTACTCGGTACTCGCACGAGTATCACTGTACTCGGTCTACTCGACGGGGACCGAGTAATCTCGCGATACTCGTGCTGTACTCGTGGTCTTCATCCCTGCATGTTGGCGCTCTTTTGAGAGCCAGCCCTCATGCAGGGATTGGCTGGCAGACCACTGCAATGCCACAGCCCTGTTAGTTGTGGAATTGCAGTGATTGGCCGGCCTGCACAGCGTGACCGAGCCTTTATACCGGCGGGCGCGCTGTGCTCTGCTCACAGCTATCCAGACAGTCAGTGCAGGGAGAGGGTCGCTGCTTCAGGGAAAGGTTTGCGGCCCTTTATAGCTATTTCCGTAGCAGGGCTGCAAACAGTGTGACCAAAAGTCCTTCTCAGGACTATTCTAGTTGTATACAGGCAGGCAGGGTATAGCCAGGTCGGAGTACAGTAGCAGAGTCCTTCTCAGGACTATTGTTGCTGTATACAGGCAGGGTATAGCCAGGTTGGAATACAGGCTAGTGACCAAAAGAGTCCTTGTCAGGACTATTGTAGCAGTATACAGGCAGGCAGGCAGGCAGGCAGGGTATATAGCCATTCCTAGTGGTGACCGTATACCAGCCTTCATCATATCTGGGGCTGGTGTACACAGTCTAAAACAGTCCTGATAGTGTCAGACTTCTCAGCAATTGTCGCTCCTAAAACCTGTTAGGTTCTTAGTGCGTCCGTGCTTGCATTTAAAAACCGCACGTGTGTGCCTGTCGGTGGCAGCGTACAGGTGCACTTGTGTGCGTTTTTACCAAACTATTATATAACGCACAAGTGTAGTGTATAATACACGTCAGTCAGCAGTGGCTGATAGTGTCAGAGTTCTCGTCATTAATTTTTGCTCCTAAAACCTGTGTTAGGTTCTTAGTGCGTCCGTGCTTGCATTTAAAAACCGCACGTGTGTGCCTGTCGGTGGCAGCGTACAGGTGCACTTGTGTGCGTTTTTACCAAACTATTATATAACGCACAAGTGTAGTGTATAATACACGTCAGTCAGCAGTGGCTGATAGTGTCAGAGTTCTCGTCATTAATTTTTGCTCCTAAAACCTGTGTTAGGTTCTTAGTGCGTCCGTGCTTGCATTTAAAAACCGCACGTGTGTGCCTGTCGGTGGCAGCGTACAGGTGCACTTGTGTGCGTTTTTACCAAACTATTATATAACGCACAAGTGTAGTGTATAATACACGTCAGTCAGCAGTGGCTGATAGTGTCAGAGTTCTCGTCATTAATTTTTGCTCCTAAAACCTGTGTTAGGTTCTTAGTGCGTCCGTGCTTGCATTTAAAAACCGCACGTGTGTGCCTGTCGGTGGCAGCGTACAGGTGCACTTGTGTGCGTTTTTACCAAACTATTATATAACGCACAAGTGTAGTGTATAATACACGTCAGTCAGCAGTGGCTGATAGTGTCAGAGTTCTCGTCATTAATTTTTGCTCCTAAAACCTGTTAGGTTCTTAGTGCGTCCGTGCTTGCATTTAAAAACCGCACGTGTGTGCCTGTCGGTGGCAGCGTACAGGTGCACTTGTGTGCGTTTTTACCAAACTATTATATAACGCACAAGTGTAGTGTATAATACACGTCAGTCAGCAGTGGCTGATAGTGTCAGAGTTCTCATCATTAATTTTTGCTCCTAAAACCTGTTAGGTTCTTAGTGCGTCCGTGCTTGCATTTAAAAACCGCACGTGTGTGCCTGTCGGTGGCAGCGTACAGGTGCACAATTTGCACAAACTTTGATATAACGCCCAAGTCTAGTGAATACACGTCAGCACAGCATTGCAAAATGCGCAAGGGCGTTGGCAAGGAACAAGGAAGTGGACGTGATGGTGGTGCAGGCAGAGGCCGAGGTCGTGGGCAAGCTCTAATTTTGCCACAACAAAGGGCCACATCTAGTCGCTCGCACGTCCTGTCCCAAATTCTTGGGGACCGCAGCAGTACACCGCTCTTGAACCAAGACCAGTGTCAACAGGTTGTTAGTTGGATAGCGGATAATGCTTCCAGTCAGATTGGCACCACCACAAACACTCTGTCTTCCACACGGTCAAGTGTCAGTAGCCGTGATACTGCACCGCACATTTCAGAACCTGATCCTCCTTCCTACCACAAGGCTGAGTACACGTCCTCGGACATTAATGATCCCACACTTGGACACTCGGAAGAGCTGTTCACGTTTCCATTCGCACATTCTGGCCTCTCGCCAGCTCATGTTGAAGTGGGTCATGAGGAGATCGTATGTACAGATGGCCAAATATTTGAGCAGCCACGTTCTCACGAAGTTGGCAACGTGTCTCAACAAGGGGTGGACGATGATGAGACACAATTGTCAGGAAGTCAGGAGGAGGAGCAGGGTGCGGAAGAGGAAGACGACGTGGTGGATGATCCAGTAACTGACCCAACCTGGCAGGAGGATATGCAGAGCGAGGACAGCAGTGCACAGGGGGAGGGAGGCGTAGCATCCCAACAGGCAGTAAGAAGCAGGGTGGTGGCTCCAGGCAGAAGTCAGGCAACCGTTCCCCGGAACAACAACACGACACAAGGTGCCTGTACAAATGTTAGGTCTTCCCGAGTCTGGCAGTTTTTTAAGTTGGATCCAGATGATTCTAAAAAGGCCATTTGCAACACCTGCCGTGCCAGCATCAGCAGGGGTACCAAAACTAGCAGCCTGACCACCACCAGCATGATCAGGCACATGTCAGCCAAGCACCCGACTTTGTGGGAAGTACAACAGAGTCGAGGAGCAGTGCTTGCTAATGTCACTGCTACGTCTTCGCTGGTTGTGCATGCGAGCCAATCCCCTGTCCATGCTGCCTGCGAACAAGCCTCCTCCGGTCCTGCACCTGCAGTTGCCTACTCAGAAATAACACCATCATCAAGCACGTCCTTGTCCCAGCGCAGCGTTCAGTTATCCATTCAGCAAACCTTTGAACGCAGGCGCAAATACACTGCCAACACCCCACATGCCACAGTTCTAAATGCTAACATTTCGCGACTGCTTGCGCTGGAAATGTTGCCTTTTAGGCTGGTGGAGACAGAAGCATTCCGCGACCTGATGGCGGCAGCTGTCCCACGTTACTCGGTCCCCAGCCGCCACTATTTCTCCCGGTGTGCCGTCCCCGCGTTGCATAACCACGTGTCACAAAACATCACACGTGCCCTGAACAACGCTGTTTCACCCAAAGTCCACCTAACCACAGACACATGGTGACGATTATCTCGAGAGTGCAAAGTAGCCAAATGAAACTTTTACTGGATTTCCACTTACTTTATCAAATCTCATCTCCACCACAGTTTGCATCTGTTATAGTTTTGGAGAAAATTGTGGTCATTTCATTTTTGCGCGAATGTGTTCAGATTCCTTTTTTATTGCCCTGCCTAAGGGCTATACTATAATACACCCACTTCCTGACAATGGACACTTCAGGTTTACAGGCCCTCATGCACGTCTCTATCCAGGGACAACGTGGAGCCTCCCAATTTTTGGCTGCCCTGCCTAAGGGCTATACTATAATACACCCACTTCCTGACAATGGACACTTAATGTTTTGAGGCCCTCATGCATGTCTCTATCCAGGGACAACGTGGAGCCTCCCAATTATTGGCTGCCCTGCCAAAGGGCTATACTACAAAAGACCCACTTCCTTCCAATGGGCACTTCAGGTTTACAGGCCCTCATGCACGTCTCTATCCAGGGACAACGTGGAGCCTCCCAATTTTTGGCTGCCCTGCCAAAGGGCTATACTACAAAAGACCCACTTCCTTCCAATGGGCACTTCAGGTTTACAGGCCCTCATGCACGTCTCTATCCAGGGACAACGTGGAGCCTCCCAATTTTTGGCTGCCCTGCCTAAGGGCTATACTATAATACACCCACTTCCTGACACTGGACACTTAATGTTTTGAGGCCCTCATGCACGTCTCTATCCAGGGACAACGTGGAGCCTCCCAATTTTTGGCTGCCCTGCCTAAGGGCTATACTACAATAGACCCACTTCCTTACAATGGGCACTTCAGGTTTACAGGCCATCATGCACGTCTGTATGCAGGGGCATTGGTGAACCTCACAATTTTGGACTGCCCTGGCAAAGGAAAATACTACAAAGACTCAGTTCCTCAAAATGGGCACATTAGACTCAGAGGCCTTTATGTACGTCTCTTCTCAGGGACATCGGAGTGCCACACAATGTTTTACGTAAAATCTTTCATGTATTGATCTCAAAAAGTAACATACATTAGCTCTATCTCACTATTGGGTATGTGCCCTTAACATTTCCGCTATGAAAAATCATTTTGGTGTCATTTTGGAAGGTTTTCTGGTGAGTCCGTAAAAATGGCGTAAAACGCGGACAAAATTATTCACAGCTGTGACTTTTGAGTGATAAATGCTTCAAGGGGTCTTCCCCATGCTGTTGCCATGTCATTTGAGCACTCTTCGGAGACTTTTGTGCCATTTTTAGGGTTTCTACATGCTGCCGGTGGTCATTTCACAAAAATACTCGGGTCTCCCATAGGATAACATTGGGCTCGGTGCTCGGGCCGAGTACACGAGTATCTTGGGAGGCTCGGCCCGAGCTTCGAGCACCCGAGTTTTTTAGTACTCGCTCATCACTACTAATAAACCTAAAAAATAAAAATAAATTGAATAAAAATCATGAATGTTGTGTTATAACAGGAAATTCGGTGTAAGAATGAATATCCGGGATGAGAGTTCAGCGAATGAGTTATAGAAATTGTTACAAAAAGGAGTGTGTACGGTTTATGCGTAAATTTTCAGAATGCGTACATGAAAATTATATGTATGTGAGAATGTCCCCCATGCTTTGTAAAAAGTTATTTATGAAAATGTAAATAAGATATATAAAAATGCCTAATTATTTATAATTTATGAGAAAGATATATATGTATGGAAGAATGTTATAAGGTGTCCAAGAACCATAAAGAAAAAGGGTGCATATATAATGTTAGAGGTCTAGAGTTCCACCAGGCTATATCACCCCTAAAGAAATAGAAAGAAGACCTTACTACCTGTGTACCCCAAAAAAAGCTATATTTCTTAGCCAGGATTATGGTGGAGATATGCACAAGTGAAATAAGAATATAAAGTAATACAATAAGATTATAAAACCAATATGTGTGTAATACTATTGTATGTTTTGAGGATTTCGATAGCGTTAGGGCAATGACAACCAGAGACGAGTTTGTGGTACAAGATGTTTATAATATGTAACCACGGTAGATACACAGCGGAAATACACAAAACACATGAAAATACCTTTCTGAAACGGAGCGAAGGGGATTCCCGGGGCCACGCACCGGACTCCCCCAGGGAGACCACCAGAGCGAACCCCTATACAGGGACTGTCCGGCAATCAACCCCGGAAGGCCTAAATGCGCCGCAGCCGGGACACAAGGGGCAAGTGGTAAAGTCCAGAAGTGTCCGTACGGGATGAAAGTCCAGAATGGTTATGAGCCGGAAGAAACCGGGCAGACGTGCTGACCAAAGACGGCAGACGGAGTCCGGGCACAGCTTGAAGAAACCGGGTATGGTCCAGAGTCGGTCGGTAGACTTTCAGGAGGATCCAAAGGTAATCAAGAAGTAGCAGCAGCAGCAAAGCAGGAGCACACAGCAAGCCGTATACTCAGGCACTGGACTAGGCTTAGAGGCGGCCTTTTAAGCAGCTGGACAGGAAGTAGGGCAACAGAACATAAAACTCCATGTTAACCGAGGGCAAGCTCATGCAAAAAAGAGAACTGGAAAACCCGGAAACCTGACATTACTCCCCCCCCCAGAAACGGCCTCAGGACGGGTCAGGGCCTGGCTTGTCCGGGTACCGTCGATGAAACTGAGCGATCTTCCGGGGAGCTCGAATGTTACCCACCGGTTCCCAGGAATCGTCCTCGGGGGCGTACCCCTGCCAACGTACCAGATACTGAAGCCGACGACGATGGAGCCGGGAGTCAATAATGTCCTCAACCACGAACTGCTCCTCGCCGTCGACCATCACAGGCGGAGGAGGAGGCACGACACGACCATGAAACGTATTGGGAGAGACGGATTTGAGGAGAGAAACATGAAAGACCGGGTGTACCTTGAGATGGTGCGGTAACCGCAGCCGACAGGCCACAGGGCTCACGATCCCGGTGATCTTAAATGGACCGATGAATTTTTGTCCCAGCTTCTGCGAAGGGACACCCAATCTCAGGTTCTTGGTGGACAACCATACAGAGTCCCCTACCTTATACATGGGTGCCGGTTTCCGGTGAGTGTCTGCCGACCTCTTGTAACGCTCCTGGGCCGTAGCCACACTGTCCTTTAGAACCTCCAGATTTTGTCGAAGCTCTGTCAATCTGTCCTCCACCGCAGGCACTGAGACCGCAACCGGTGACCTAGGCAAAATAGTCGGATGGTAACCCAAGTTAGCAAAAAAGGGCGTTACCTTAGTGGAGCTGCTCTGAGTGTTGTTATACGAGAACTCCGCCAACGGAAGCATCTTCAACCAATCGTCCTGCAGATGGCTGACATAACATCGAAGGTATTGTTCCAGGGTTTGATTGGTCCGTTCGGTTTGCCCATTTGTCTGAGGATGGTATGCAGAAGACAAACAGACATCAATCTGGAGTGCCGTACAAAACCCCTTCCAGAACCTAGACGTGAACTGCACGCCCCGGTCAGAGATGATCTCGTCTGGTACCCCATGCAATCGGAATACGTTCTGGATAACCAAATCCACTGTCTCTGCGGCTGAGGGAAGACCGGCACACGGAATAAAGTGAGCAGCTTTAGTCAACCGATCCACCACCACTAAAATGGTATTGTGACCGTCTGAGACGGGCAACTCCACAATAAAATCCATTGAGATAGACCCCCAAGGGCGAGATGGCACGGGTAACGGTTGGAGGAGTCCTGTAGGAGCCACACGAGGGACCTTGCACCGGGCACAAACCACACATGAGTGGACATAGTCCTTTACGTCCTTTAAACAGGTAGGCCACCAGAAGAAACGGTTCAGAAATTCCTGCGTCTTCTGTACCCCCCTATGACCAGCCAACACGGAGTCATGGACCAACTTGAGAACCCGAAGTCTTACGGCCTCCGGGACATAAATGCGTCGCTCTCTCAACCACACACCATTCCGAAGAACAAGAGTTACATCATTCGGGGGGGCAGCAAGAAATACGTCACCATCATAGGCCAGCTTGATGTCCTTCCACAAGTCCTGGTCCTGGATTACTCCAACGAAATTGGCATCCGATAACACGGTCTGAGACGGGGTTCCAGGCACGGAGTCCACGGCGTGGATTCGGGACAAGGCATCGGCTTTCCCATTACGTGAACCTGGACGGTATGTAACGACAAAATTGAACTGGTTAAGGAATAGGCTCCAACGGGCTTGCCGTGGAGACAGGCACCTGGCAGACTTAAGAAACTCCAGATTACGATGATCTGTGAGTACTATCACTTGCTGCGCGGCTCCCTGTAAGTGGTGTCTCCATTCCTTGAAGGCGGAAATAATCGCTAACAATTCTTTGTCCGCAATGTCATAGTTCCTTTCTGCAGGGGACAACCGGCGGGAAAAGAAAGCACACGGATGTAAGAGACTCTTGTCCCCAGTCCTTTGAGAAAGGATGGCCCCTAATGCGTAGTCGGAAGCGTCGACTTCCACGATAAAGGGAAGTGCGGGATTCGGATGTACCAATATAGGCGCTGAGGTAAAACAGACCTTGAGACGATGGAAGGCTTCCTGGGCCTGGGCGGACCACACAAACTTCTGTCCTTTCTTGGTTAACAGAGTGATGGGACGAACGATTTCTGAAAAATTACGGATAAAACGTCGGTAAAAGTTGGCAAAACCGACAAAGCGTTGTACCTCTTTGATGTTTCCCGGTTCCGGCCAGTCTAGAATCGCTTGTATTTTGCCAGACTCCATGTTCAGTCCCTGAGGAGAGATGACATAACCTAAGAATTGTATCTGTGAGCAATGGAATTCGCATTTCTCCAGTTTGATGTACAGGTGGTTTTCCCTCAGCCGGGTAAGTACGGTCTTGACGTGCTCCTGGTGTTCCTGTAGGGAATCAGAAAAGATTAGGATATCGTCCAGATAAATCACCATGAATTGGTCCATGATATCCCTAAAAATATCGTTAACTAGATGTTGGAAAGCCGCGGGAGCGTTACAAAGTCCAAAAGGCATCACTAGGTACTCAAAATGTCCATACCGACATCGGAACGCGGTCTTCCACTCGTCTCCGGGACGTATGCGGAGTAGATTGTATGCCCCACGGAGGTCCAATTTGGTGAATATTTTTGACTGTTGGACCCTCTCCAATAGCTCAGGAATCAATGGTAACGGATACCGGTTCCGGATGGTTATTTTATTCAGTTCCCGGTAGTCAATACAGGGTCTTAGAGTCCCCTCTTTCTTTTTCACAAAAAAGATGGGTGCCCCTGCTGGTGAGGTAGACGGACGAATAAATCCCTTCGCCAGACTTTCATCAATGTAGTTTTTTAGTGCTTCTAGCTCAGGTGCCGCCAACGGGTAGACATGACCAAACGGGATCTCCGCCCCTGGGAGTAAGTCTATGGGGCAATCATACGGTCTATGCGGGGGAAGCCGATCGGCTTTTCTTTTGTCGCATATGTCCGCAAAGTCGTTATACACCGGGGGTAGAACAGGTACCTGTACAGTGCCCTCCGCATTCGGCGTTACTGGAACCGGAACAGTTGGACTAATGGTCGGAATACTCTGCGGTGGGAAGGATATTTCCTTAGTTTCCCAATCGATGACCGGATTTGTAGACCGTAGCCACGGAATACCTAAAATAATCGGAAAATGAGGAGAAGAAATTAGCATGAAAACAAGGGTCTCCTGCTGACCTGGCTTCATGACGCACTCTAGCGGTACGGTTTCCCGATCAACTGGTCCAGAGATTAACGGAGATCCGTCTACCGTCTCCATGGTAACCGGTGAGGCTCTTTGCTGAGTCCGGATACCGTGTTTCCTGGCAAAAGAGGAGTCCATGAAATTTCCCCCTGCCCCAGAATCTATCATTGCAGAGGTAGGTATTAGCTGTCCCTCCCACCGGATCTGAATGGGGAGCGAGCAATGGGTATATTTCCCTTCCGAGTCCTTCGGTGAGGTTGACATTACAGTCAAGGGAAATACCGCATCCAAGTGTCCACTTGCCTCAGAGATATCGGACTCTGCGTCCGTGTTGTCACACTCTGCCATGGCTGCCAATACCTTATTTGGGCGATTCGGACGTTTCGGGCAGTCGATCAAGAAATGGTCTGATTGACCGCAATAGAAACACAGACGCTCACGGAGCCGGTGTTCGCGACGTTCATTGGTCTCTCGCTTTTGCAGAGAGTCCACTTGCATAGGAACGTCCTCGGCCTCCCGTGGCGTCCTGAGAGCGGGTTCTCTGGAAGGAAATGCAAAGTTGTTTACACGGTTTACAGCTGCCCATTTTTCCTGTCTACGTTCCGTCAAGCGGGTATCAATACGCACACAGTGCTGGAGAAACAGTTCAAAATCCCCTGGAGATTCAGAACGAGCTAACTCGTCCTTGATGGTACCGGACAACCCCTTTCTGAAAACAGACAATAATGCATTGTTTCCCCAGTCGGTGTCTACCACTAACCTCTTGAACTCAGTGGCATATTCAACTACAGAACGCTTTCCCTGACGTAAGGAAAGGAGAGCCGATTCAGCGGTAGCACGGCGATTCGGATCATCAAACATCTGCGCCATTGCGGTCAGAAAATCATCTAGGTGATTTAAACGGATGTCCCGGTTCTCTATCATAGGATTAGCCCAAGCCAGTGCTTGTGAGGTTAATAACATAATTATACATAACACTTTGGACCGGTCAGAACGGTAATAATCAGCATGTACATCAAAAAACAGTATACATTGGTTCACAAATCCACGAAACTGACTACGGTCACCATTGAAACGGAATGGGGGTAACCTAGGCATACCGGCAGCTGATACGGACGTAGTGGGGCCGGCTTCCTGAGCCTCCACTCTGACTTGCAAGTCCTGTATAGCCGGACCCAGTACCTGGTGATCATGGCCCAGCTGTGCCTCCATATCTCTAAGTTTAGTCTGCACCACCTCCATCTCCTGCTGCAAGGAGTTAATCATAGAAAAGAGCTGATCTACTCCTCGTGTCTCAGTCATTGCCCCAGTGAAATCCTCTTGTGGCCTGAGTATAATGTAATACTATTGTATGTTTTGAGGATTTCGATAGCGTTAGGGCAATGACAGCCAGAGACGAGTTTGTGGTACAAGATGTTTATGATATGTAACCATGGTAGATACACAACGGAAATACACAGTATAACAAACACATGAAAATACCTTTCTGAAACGGAGCGAAGGGGATTCCCGGGGCCACGCACCAGACTCCCCCAGGGAGACCACCAGAGCGAACCCCTATACAGGGACTGTCCGGCAATCAACCCCGGAAGGCCTAAATGCGCCGCAGCCGGGACACAAGGGGCAAGCGGTAAAGTCCAGAAGTGTCCGTACGGGATGAAAGTCCAGAATGGTTATGAACCGGAAGAAACCGGGCAGACGTGCTGACCAAAGACGGCAGACGGAGTCCGGGCACAGTTTGAAGAAACCGGGTGTGGTCCAGAGTCGGTCGGTAGATTTTCAGGAGGATCCAAAGGTAATCAAGTAGCAGCAGCAGCAAAGCAGGAGCACACAGCAAGCAGTATACTCAGGCACTGGACTAGGCTTAGAGGCGGCCTTTTAAGCAGCTGGACAGGAAGTAGGGCAACAGAACATAAAACTCCATGTTAACCGAGGGCAAGCTCTTTCAAAAGAGGACTGGAAAACCCGGAAACCTGACAATGTGTGCATTCATGCACCACCCGGTACGCTACCCTTGCCAAATTGCTCACTCTAGATCCCCACACGATCCATGAAGCCGTTCCCCCGGTCACACCGCCTGCTGCCGGTTCCCACTCATCCCTGGGGGAGTTAGGCGAGTGGTATCGAGAGCTACATGTCGGCACTGATGATACCCCCATACACCACAAGGAAGGGGTATACCGGGTGGTACAGGAGTATGAGCGGGTTTTTAGCAAGCACCCTCTAGATTTTGGGCAGATTAAAGGGGTTCAACACCACATCCCTACCGGTACACACTCCCCTATTAAAGAGAGATACAGGCCTATTCCCCCTGCCCACTACCAATGCGCCAAAGACATGTTGAGGAACATGAAGGAGGCAGGGGTTATTAGGGACAGCTGTAGTCCCTGGGCCGCTCCGTTGGTGCTGGTTAAGAAGAAGGATGGCACCATGCGGATGTGTGTGGATTACCGGAAGATTAACCAGATAACGCATAAGGATGCTTACCCTCTGCCCCGCATCAAAGAGTCCCTGGCCTCGCTGAGAACCGCTAACTACTTCTCCACCCTTGACCTCACCAGCGGGTACTGGCAGGTGGCCGTGGCACCGGAAGACCGAGAGAAGACTGCCTATGGGACCGTTTTGCTGTACTTGGATGATGTGATTGTGTACTCACAGACGTATGAAGCCCACCTGGAGCACCTAGCCGAGGTGTTCGCGTCCCTTGCCAAGTATGGGATGAAGTTGAAGCCCTCAAAGTGTCATCTGCTGAAACCCAGAGTGCAGTACCTAGGACATGTGGTTGGTGCGGAAGGTGTCGCCCCCAACCCCGAGAAGATCACCGCCATCCAAGACTGGCCGAGACCGACCACAGTGAGGGAAGTGAGGCAGTTTCTGGGCCTGGTGGGATATTACCGTCGCTTCATTAAGGGGTACACAAAGATGGCTGCCCCCATGCAAGACCTCCTCGTAGGACAGACCAAGGGTGGTAGATCCCTAGTAGCCCCATTGGTGTGGGAAGAAAAGCATGAGGAATCCTTCCGCCAGCTGAGAACAGCCCTGACCGGAGAGGAAATCCTAGCGTACCCTGACTACAGCCGCCCATTCATCCTCTACACCGACGCCAGCAATGTGGGCTTGGGGGCTGTTCTATCCCAGGTCCAAGACAGAAGGGAAAAGGTAATAGCTTATGCTAGCCGAAAACTCCGACCGACTGAGAGGAACCCTGAGAACTACATCTCCTTCAAGCTTGAGCTCTTGGCACTGGTGTGGGCTATCACCGAGCGGTTCCGCCATTACCTGGCAGCAGCCAAGTTCACCGCGTACACAGACAATAACCTGCTGACCCATCTAGATACGGCCAAGCTGGGCGCGTTGGAGCAGCGGTGGGTGACCAGGTTAGCCAACTACGATTTCACCATCAAGTACCGGGCCGGCCGTACCAACGTCAATGCCAATGCACTCTCCCGGATGCCCCACCTGTCGGAAGAGGGGCCAGAGGATGATGACCTCGAAGAGATCGAGTTGCCTGCATTTCACCGGCCATTCACTGAGAAGGTGCACGTCTACCAACAACGGGTGAACCTGGATCCGCTGCCCCGACAGGACTGGCAGGAAGCTCAGGACCAGGCACCTGCTGTCCGCCTGGTCAAGACTCTAGTGGAACAGGGTTCTGCTGGGATAGACCCTGCTGCCCCTGCCGAAGCCCAACGTCTGTGGCAAGAATGGACCCGGCTATACCAACACCAGGGGAAGTTGTATCGCGAGCTGATTAATCCAAAGACTCACGAGAAGATCCGCCAGCTGGTGATTCCCCAGGCTAACGTGCCCACCGTCCTGCAAGCATACCATGATGGTGCAGTGCACTTCGGGTGGAAGAAGCTAGAGATGTTGTTAAGAGAGCAGTTCTATTGGAGTGGAATGCGGGAATCTGTGGAGGCCTGGTGCCGAGAATGTGGCCCTTGCGCATTGAGAAGGAAGGACGAGGCCAGCCAGAAGGCACCCCTACACCCGATCATTACACACCAACCGCTGGAGCTGGTTGCCCTTGACCATGTAAAGCTCACCCCCAGCCGAAGTGGGTACACCTACGCTCTGACCATCGTAGACCACTACTCGAGGTTCCTGGTGGTTGTCCCAGTTAAGGACTTAACCGGCCGCACCGCTGCTAAGGCTTTCCAGGCTTATTTCTGTTGACCGCATTGGTACCCGGAGAGGGTGCTTACCGACCAGGGTCCGGCCTTTGAAGCAGAGGTATTCCAGGAATTCTGCCAGTTGTACGGCTGCAAGAAAATCCGGACCACGCCTTACCACGCCCAAACCAATGGCATTTGTGAAAAGATGAACCACTTGGTCCTGGGCCTCCTCAAGACGTTACCACTGGAAGAGCGGAACCTGTGGCTGGAGAATCTACCTGACCTGGTCGATATGTACAACAACATCCCTTCCAGCTCTACGAAATGCACTCCAGCATACCTGATGAGAGCTCGTCCCGGCCGGCTACCAGTGGATCTGGAAATGGGCTTGGAAGCTTCAGAAGCACTCCTGTCGACAGCTGAATGGGACACTCGGCGGAGGACACAGTACCGACAGGTCCAGGAGTATGTTGAAAAGAACTTGTGCCGGAGTCGGGGACAACAGGAGCAGTGCTTCAACAAGAAGGCGCCTGCCGGTTCCTTCCAACCTGGGGATGTAGTGCTGAAGCGGAAAAGAAGGGCCCACAAGCTGGATGATCAATGGGAAAAAACCCCGTATGTAGTCCAGCCCACAGGATGGGAGAATGGGAAGGCCTACCAGATCAGCCGTGACCAGGGGGGGACTTTGGCCACGGTTTCCCGAGACCACCTGAAGAAGTGCCCACCAGCATTGAGAGTAGCGGATGAGGCTCCAGTTCCCAGTCCAGTGGAGAAGGAAAAAGAGGTAATCCACACCATGATGGGTGATTTTCCAGCAGACTGGCCTACACAGAACGGTGCGGTGATCCTTCCAGTGATACTGTTCCCACAACCCGTGGATGAAGAAATGATGGAAACGGTTAACCGCGAGCCAGTGCCCAGGGATGTACCTGTACCCAGCTCCCCTACGCCTCCGCCTGCCCCACATGATAGCAGGGAGGAGGAACTGACTGTTCCCTCTGCCCCACTGCCTGTCACCACTGACACCGGATCCCGAAGGTCCACTCGCCCCAACCTAGGTAGACCCCCACTTAGGTACAGGGAAACTACTCTTTAAAAGGGGGGGGCTTTATGTGTTGAGTGTACCAGTTTGAAAGTTTTAAATGATAAGTAAAGATGATCAACCAAAGAAGTTTACCTGATTGAACCGTGATTAAACCGGCCGTTGCCGGCAACTGTTGTCCCCGTAGGGACTGTGCAACCATTGCGTAAGGAACTGCTTACGGACAAGCCCGAGAACTTGCAGGGCAACCACAAACTTAGTGCAATGTAAATAAAAATGTTTGTTGGCTTGACACCGTTACCGCCTCCGGAGAGGCTGATTTGGGAGGATGGGCCTGGAGGAAAGGGATGGCCTAGGCCCGCCACTACCGTAACCGGTGGCGATCCTCCGGGGGTTCAGGGGTCCCCTTGGACGTGGGCCCCCTGAAAGAGACAGAACCCGCTCGGGCAACTTGGTGCTGGACTGGGGTCAAGGGGTGCTGCCCGCTTCTTAGGGGCAGCATCAGGGCCAGGTTGTTTGGGTGGGAGAAGAGCGGAAGCTGTACCGTTGTAAAATGTTTATGATGCTTTTACATGTTTTACCGTTTTATTCTTTTTCAGTTGTGAAAATAAAACCGGTGATGGACGGGCAGCCCGCGGACGGTCTGCATTTTACTATAGGGGAATGTGGCGCCCTGGACAAGCCAGGTCGTCACAGGTACTACACCAACACGCTCTACACTCCGGCTAGGCACACCGAAGCTAAACACAAATCCTAGTTGCCTTCCTCCAGGGGCTGATGTCCACACCAGGGGGTGGGCCAGGCGGTTGATCCCACCCACCGAGGAGTTCACAGTCCTGGAGGCGGGAAAAGGAGTCAGATTAGAGATCAGTTTTGGAGTTAGAGAAGTGAAGAGGAGAGGAGACTGACCGTGTCCGTGTGTGTGGCCCGGGCACTCAGCAAGGTTGGCAGACGGTGGTGACCTTCTGCAGGAGAGGCTGATTGGAGTGAACCGTACGGACCGGGGATGGGCGGTGGCCCGCCGGTACCAGATCGGGGAGTGAAGAGAAGCCAGCACCATCCGGCAGGGCCTACGGACCCCGACCAGGCTAGGAGTCGCCGTAAAACCGGTCAAATCCGTTAGCGACAGGAACCTCCAGGGTTTCCCAGCAGTCAAGACCCGATTGAAGGCAACAGCTCACACCATAGAGGGAAGCACAGTCACCGCCAAGGCTACAGTTCCCAGGGCCAGAGCCTGCGGGCAAAAGGGGCTCCCTCAGCATCCATCCAAGCTGGGGAGCGGGTTACCGGTGGGAAGCCCGCTAGATTTTGGGGGAATAAAAGGGGTCCACCACCACATCCCCACAGGTGCACACCCACCCATCAAAGAGAGCTATAAGCCAATACCACCTTCACATTGCCAGTGTACCAAGGACATGTTGAGCAACATGAAGGCGGCTGGGGTTATCCGTGACAGTTGTAGCCTTTGGGCAGCTCTGTTGATCCTGTTAAAAAAGAAGGACGGCACCATTCCCCGTATTGAGGAATCGCTAGCTGCATTGAGAACTGCAAATTATTTTTCTACCCTTGATCTCACTAGTCACTATTGGCAAGTGTCCGTTGCTGAGGCAGACCGGGAGAAGACCGCCTTCGCCACCCCTATGGGTCTCTGCGAGTTCAAAAGCATGCCCTTCGAGCTGTGCAATGCGCCAGGAACCTTCCAGAGGCTGATGGAATGCTGCTTGGGACAAGATTTTAGGGTGTATAAAAAGGGAGATTAGATCCCGTGATCCCAACGTATTGTTACACCTCTATAAATCACTTGTAAGGCTACATCTGGAATATGGGAACCAGTTTTGGGCTCCACATTTTAATAAGGACATTCAGAAGTTAGAGTCAGTTCAAAGGTGGGCAACTAGACTACTACAAGGAATGGAAGGCCTCCCATATGATGACAAGTTGAAAAAGTTATTAAGTGATTATTGGCTGCAATGGGGCTTTCTGGCTGGTGCCAGCCTCTCTTCTTAGCACACAGGAACCACAATCCCTACACCATGCTTCAATGGATTCTCTCATCCCAGCCCAGTAAAGCTACATATTTTACACAGTCATAAGCAGCCAAAAGGGATCTATTCTATTCAATTGCAAATGATCTAGATAAGACTGAGAATAAGATACTGCACGGGACATAGCAGAGTTGGTCAAGTTGAGTGGAGATGAGTTTGCTATTTGGCACAGCTTTTTGCATCAATAAAGCAAGTAAAAGGTGTGAAAGATAAAAAAAAGGGTGAAAGTGTGAAAAGTGAATTGGCCAAATTGAGGTGCATATAAAGTTTTTGCTTTCTTTCAATTCACTAATGGGGCTCATTTGAATCAGGTGAATTGAGTTCTGCTTTTGGAAACTGGGTTAAGAAGGGGTGCACCGGTCCTGGAGGTACTGCAATACCAGGTCAATGCGTGGAGTGGACAGAGCAAGATTTTTTCCATCTCCTTGTTCTAAAAATCCATTTAATATATGGTCCCCAGAGAGGGGACGTATCAGATATTAAACTGATAAGAACAGATTTAATTTTTTTTTTTTTCTGTTTATCAGTAGGACTTCAAAATAACAAAGGTGATCGCCTCCCGTTGCCTGGGAACCGTCCAGGCACAAGAGGGCTATGTGTCACCAGAAGGCGCACACACTTCCTCAAGGCCGGCAGACGTGCAATCCCAGGCACCTTCCAGTACCGACCAAGGTAGCGTCCTCCGAAACTACACTTGATCTTAGCCAAAAGGCCGAGAAGCTATAACCCGAATTGGTTACGGCCTTGAGTGGCACCCTGGCCTATACCGGACACATCTTAGGGAGAGGGAGACAAACCCACGCCTACAGAAGACATTTTGTCACCCAAGCCAACCCTTGAAAAGGCTGTTTTGCAGAGCAAAAACAAGAAGAATGGTGCTTTTTGCAGCCGCCGCCCACTGCAATGAATCTGAATAACTCCTCCTTTTGGACACAAGCACCTCCCCTCCCCCTTGCAGTCTTTCCAATTCATGATACAAAAAGACGGACGGACAGGACAGGACAGGACAGGCTGCCTGACTTTCCGTCACTGCCACCCTTTGCCATCCTTGCCCGTAGAAAGCCCTTTCATCATCCCCAAACCCTAATCTTTTCCCTTCCCTTCCCAGATGCGTCTCACTCCCTTTCATTAGGAAGTGAGCGCAGCCTTTTCTCCGTTCTGCACATGCGCGACGTTAAACACAAATGCGCAGGCGTGCGTTCCATTACCCTCACTGCATTCCACTCCCATACAGGAAGTGGGCGCAGCTATTACTACGGTCGCACATAAAAGAACCCACGGCCACCACTGCACATAGCTGACTCCACCACAGGACACCCACTTCTACACCAACACAGGTAAGACAGGATCGGCACCTCTATGCTCCTGTTACAATCAGGCTCAGTCACCATGTGATAACGCTCTCAACTCTTTAGTTGCAGGCTCCCCTTGCTTCACCTCCACTGGCTGTGCTGCCATTTCCTCTCCCACCTGGAAGGTATACTTTATTCCACTATTTTCCTGTTTCTCTCTTCCCCCTTTTCCCATAACCTACTTTTATCTGCATTTGTGGGGTATCTATATGCTATTTACATCATAGTTTTATTCATTAATATGGAAGGGAAGAGTGCCCATGAGAGTGTTGAACTGCGGAGAGCAAGAGATTAAGCTGCTCCGATTTGCCACCATTGATAAGCTGTTCTCAGTAGATACACATGCTATCCAAACAGCAGCATCCACCATTGCTTCAGCCCACCCATTCAGTGACAGCTCACCAAGTCAGCCAGAGGAGTGGTGTAAGGAATTACACGTAGGCACTGACTCCACACCTTCACATCACAAGAAGGGGGTCTACAGGCTAGTGCAAGAATACGAGCAAGTCTTCAGCAAACATCCGCTAGACTTTTGAAGAATAAAAGGGGTCAAACACTACATCCCCACAAGTGCACACCCACCCATCAAAGAGAGATATAAGCCAAAACTACCTGCACATTACCAGTGTACCAAGGACATGTTGAGCAACATGAAGGAGGCTGGGGTTATCCGTGACAGTTGTAGCCTCTGGGCAGCTCCGTTGGTCCTGTTAAAGAAGAAGGACAGCACCACTCCCCTGTATTGAGGAATAGCTAGCTGCATTGAGAACTGCAAATTATTTTTCTACCCTTGATCTCACTAGTCGCTATTGGCAAGTGTCCGTTGCTGAGGCAGACCGGGAGAAGACCGCCTTTGCCACCCCGATGGGTCTCTGCGAGTTCAAAAGCATGCCCTTCGAGCTGTGCAATTTGCCAGGAACCTTCCAGAGGCTGATGGAATGCTGCTTGGGACACCGAAACTTTGAAACGGTACTGCTATACCTTTATGATGTTATTGTTTATTCTAAAGCAAACAAGATTTTAGGGTGTATAAAAAGGGAGATTAGATCCGGTGATCCCAACGTATTGTTACCCCTCTATAAATCACTTGTAAGGCCACATCTGGAATATGGGGTAAAGTCCTGAGCAGGTTGATAACCATTGGTTTGAGCATGGTAGGGTGTAGTGCGCATCTTCCTGCATCGGTAAAAGCTGCAGAAGTCCTTGAAGATTTCCGCTTCAAAGGCTGTGCCTTGATCTGTGAGGACTCTCTCTGAGTAGCCATGAGGTCTGCATAAGTGTGCTTGGAAGACCTTCGCTGCAGTATGGGCCATTAGATCTTTGACTTGTACCACAACCATAAATCTCGAGTAGTTGTCTACCATCGTAAGTGCATACGTGAGCTCGCCTCGATATTCTGCAACAAAACTCCCTTTTTCGATTTCAGTTTCAGCAAACACTCCTCTTCCTGTAGAAAATATTTATCATTACCTAAGACAGTCATTCTAATGCATGACAATATTAAGGCAATTTAGTTAAAACTTGTTTTAACTCACCTTTAAGGGGATTGATGTATTTCATGGTCAATCCAGGTTTGTCAGTGATGGCACTGACATAATGTATGGCGTCTTTTTCGGGCGTTATCCTTTGCCTTTTCATTGTGAAAATCCAGTTGCCTATATCAAAGCAAATTCTACTACTTGTAAAGTATGCAGAAAATGAAATGTAGAACATATAACATCAACTGCTTAGGAACGCATCATAGGTTAGTACTTAAAAGGATATTGTCATGTTCTAGTCATAATGCAAGCTGGACATTTTTCATGTTACCCTGTAATCGCCGGCCTGTTCTAATGCTCACAAGCCAAGATATAGGCTCAGCTGCTAAGGCTTCCCTCTGCCTTCTGAATGAAACTTGAATATGTCTGGGTCACTGTGTATATAGCAGGTGCTCAGAAAAAATAAGAGTCAATTCAATAGAAATAGCTCTGGCACACTATAGTGATCAATAACGTAAGAAAAGAACTCTTGGAATGCTGAAAATTCTTTATTTGTGCAAAAGGATAATTCATCCAACGTTTCGACCTTGTTTTTAGGTCTTTATCAAGGATAAAGTTATCTAAGATCATAAAGGGTTACAAAACCATATAAACACGTAATTAGTACATAGTACAACATAACAGTACAATATATTGCTACTTGAGAGTACAATGGGTCAAATGACCATGATGCACATACAAAAAATTTTTCCAAAGCCATAGTGAAAACATTTGTACTGAGGAAAGAAAATTTCCACATGACCTATCTGGAGAAACATTCTGGATCAAACAACCAAAAATAGTCAAGCAGGTAAATACACACCTATATGGATAACAGGATGATATGTGTTCAATTGTATAGCGTCATTGCCATTAAGGTACAAATGGAAAACTTGCAATCCTATATAGTGAAGGAAATGAACACATATCATATCAAAGAACACAGGAACATGGGTGTGAGAAAAACCTCAATGTTTATACTTTGTTCTTTATAATGGTGTGAACATGTATATGTCTCAGTACCTTATGCACTTGAGAATTCTAGTGAGTAGATCATGAAAGCCTATTTCAGAACTGGAATCGGTAAATAATTGTAGGTGGAATCTAAATGAAAAGATGGTACAAGTGTTATCATGACTAGAGATGAGCGAACCGGTCGCGGTTCGGCTCGAGGTTGGTTCGCCGAACGGACCTCCCGTTCGAGTTCGGTTCGTCGAACGTTCGACGAACCGAACTCGAGCCAATAGGAAACAATGGCAGGCAATCACAAACACAGAAAAACACCTAGAAAACACCCTCAAAGGTGTCCTAAAGGTGACAAACAACTCAAACACATTGGAAAGTGACAAGGACATATACTCATGCGAAAACAAAACAGCTGGACAAGGAAAAAGAGGAGGACACACAGATATATGAGTATATGCAAGGAAACATCGATTCCATTAATGTGCAACTTGAGCCCTGCTCATTCTTGGCTTCCAATCTTGATAAATTGCCTGAGCTCGCCACGTACGTCTTGGGGATCTTGTCGTGTCCTGCAGCCAGCGTTCTCTCGGAACCTGTTTTCAGTGCTGCTGTGGGTCTGCTGGCAGATAAGCACACGTGTCTGTCCACTGACAATGTGGACATGGCTCTCAGAGGACTTTTCTTCCCCTGGGTCAGCCAGGGGACGGGAAAGGCACGCGTATTTTTGAGAGTGCTTCATGCAAAGCATCTTTTTCTTTTTCAAAAGGGAGCTCAACCGATGCCAGTCAAGTGGGGTGTGTGTGGCCCAGTGAGTGGAAACGAGGGAGACTGTGGTTGGAGTCCCCTCGCTGTGTCTCTAAAAGAACCAAGATGAACAAGTCATGGCTCTCAGAGGACTTTTCTTCCCCTGGGTCAGCCAGGGGACGGGAAAGGCACGCGCATTTTTGAGAGTGCTTCATGCAAAGCATCTTTTTCTTTTTCAAAAGGGAGCTCAACCGATGCCAGTCAAGTGGGGTGTGTGTGGCCCAGTGAGTGGAAACGAGGGAGACTGTGGTTGGAGTCCCCTCGCTGTGTCTCTAAAAGAACCAAGATGAACAAGTCATGGCTCTCAGAGGACTTTTCTTCCCCTGGGTCAGCCAGGGGACGGGAAAGGCACGCGTATTTTTGAGAGTGCTTCATGCAAAGCATCTTTTTCTTTTTCAAAAGGGAGCTCAACCGATGCCAGTCAAGTGGGGTGTGTGTGGCCCAGTGAGTGGAAACGAGGGAGACTGTGGTTGGAGTCCCCTCGCTGTGTCTCTAAAAGAACCAAGATGAACAAGTCATGGCTCTCAGAGGACTTTTCTTCCCCTGGGTCAGCCAGGGGACGGGAAAGGCACGCGTATTTTTGAGAGTGCTTCATGCAAAGCATCTTTTTCTTTTTCAAAAGGGAGCTCAACCGATGCCAGTCAAGTGGGGTGTGTGTGGCCCAGTGAGTGGCAACGAGGGAGACTGTGGTTGGAGTCCCCTCGCTGTGTCTCTAAAAGAACCAAGATGAACAAGTCATGGCTCTCAGAGGACTTTTCTTCCCCTGGGTCAGCCAGGGGACGGGAAAGGCACGCGTATTTTTGAGAGTGCTTCATGCAAAGCATCTTTTTCTTTTTCAAAAGGGAGCTCAACCGATGCCAGTCAAGTGGGGTGTGTGTGGCCCAGTGAGTGGAAACGAGGGAGACTGTGGTTGGAGTCCCCTCGCTGTGTCTCTAAAAGAACCAAGATGAACAAGTCATGGCTCTCAGAGGACTTTTCTTCCCCTGGGTCAGCCAGGGGACGGGAAAGGCACGCGTATTTTTGAGAGTGCTTCATGCAAAGCATCTTTTTCTTTTTCAAAAGGGAGCTCAACCGATGCCAGTCAAGTGGGGTGTGTGTGGCCCAGTGAGTGGCAACGAGGGAGACTGTGGTTGAAGTCCCCTCGCTGTGTCTCTAAAAGAACCAAGATGAACAAGTCATGGCTCTCAGAGGACTTTTCTTCCCCTGGGTCAGCCAGGGGACGGGAAAGGCACGCGTATTTTTGAGAGTGCTTCATGCAAAGCATCTTTTTCTTTTTCAAAAGGGAGCTCAACCGATGCCAGTCAAGTGGGGTGTGTGTGGCCCAGTGAGTGGCAACGAGGGAGACTGTGGTTGGAGTCCCCTCGCTGTGTCTCTAAAAGAACCAAGATGAACAAGTCATGGCTCTCAGAGGACTTTTCTTCCCCTGGGTCAGCCAGGGGACGGGAAAGGCACGCGTATTTTTGAGAGTGCTTCATGCAAAGCATCTTTTTCTTTTTCAAAAGGGAGCTCAACCGATGCCAGTCAAGTGGGGTGTGTGTGGCCCAGTGAGTGGCAACGAGGGAGACTGTGGTTGGAGTCCCCTCGCTGTGTCTCTAAAAGAACCAAGATGAACAAGTCATGGCTCTCAGAGGACTTTTCTTCCCCTGGGTCAGCCAGGGGACGGGAAAGGCACGCGTATTTTTGAGAGTGCTTCATGCAAAGCATCTTTTTCTTTTTCAAAAGGGAGCTCAACCGATGCCAGTCAAGTGGGGTGTGTGTGGCCCAGTGAGTGGCAACGAGGGAGACTGTGGTTGGAGTCCCCTCGCTGTGTCTCTAAAAGAACCAAGATGAACAAGTCATGGCTCTCAGAGGACTTTTCTTCCCCTGGGTCAGCCAGGGGACGGGAAAGGCACGCGTATTTTTGAGAGTGCTTCATGCAAAGCATCTTTTTCTTTTTCAAAAGGGAGCTCAACCGATGCCAGTCAAGTGGGGTGTGTGTGGCCCAGTGAGTGGCAACGAGGGAGACTGTGGTTGGAGTCCCCTCGCTGTGTCTCTAAAAGAACCAAGATGAACAAGTCATGGCTCTCAGAGGACTTTTCTTCCCCTGGGTCAGCCAGGGGACGGGAAAGGCACGCGTATTTTTGAGAGTGCTTCATGCAAAGCATCTTTTTCTTTTTCAAAAGGGAGCTCAACCGATGCCAGTCAAGTGGGGTGTGTGTGGCCCAGTGAGTGGCAACGAGGGAGACTGTGGTTGGAGTCCCCTCGCTGTGTCTCTAAAAGAACCAAGATGAACAAGTCATGGCTCTCAGAGGACTTTTCTTCCCCTGGGTCAGCCAGGGGACGGGAAAGGCACGCGTATTTTTGAGAGTGCTTCATGCAAAGCATCTTTTTCTTTTTCAAAAGGGAGCTCAACCGATGCCAGTCAAGTGGGGTGTGTGTGGCCCAGTGAGTGGCAACGAGGGAGACTGTGGTTGGAGTCCCCTCGCTGTGTCTCTAAAAGAACCAAGATGAACAAGTCATGGCTCTCAGAGGACTTTTCTTCCCCTGGGTCAGCCAGGGGACGGGAAAGGCACGCGTATTTTTGAGAGTGCTTCATGCAAAGCATCTTTTTCTTTTTCAAAAGGGAGCTCAACCGATGCCAGTCAAGTGGGGTGTGTGTGGCCCAGTGAGTGGAAACGAGGGAGACTGTGGTTGGAGTCCCCTCGCTGTGTCTCTAAAAGAACCAAGATGAACAAGTCATGGCTCTCAGAGGACTTTTCTTCCCCTGGGTCAGCCAGGGGACGGGAAAGGCACGCGTATTTTTGAGAGTGCTTCATGCAAAGCATCTTTTTCTTTTTCAAAAGGGAGCTCAACCGATGCCAGTCAAGTGGGGTGTGTGTGGCCCAGTGAGTGGAAACGAGGGAGACTGTGGTTGGAGTCCCCTCGCTGTGTCTCTAAAAGAACCAAGATGAACAAGTCATGGCTCTCAGAGGACTTTTCTTCCCCTGGGTCAGCCAGGGGACGGGAAAGGCACGCGTATTTTTGAGAGTGCTTCATGCAAAGCATCTTTTTCTTTTTCAAAAGGGAGCTCAACCGATGCCAGTCAAGTGGGGTGTGTGTGGCCCAGTGAGTGGCAACGAGGGAGACTGTGGTTGGAGTCCCCTCGCTGTGTCTCTAAAAGAACCAAGATGAACAAGTCATGGCTCTCAGAGGACTTTTCTTCCCCTGGGTCAGCCAGGGGACGGGAAAGGCACGCGTATTTTTGAGAGTGCTTCATGCAAAGCATCTTTTTCTTTTTCAAAAGGGAGCTCAACCGATGCCAGTCAAGTGGGGTGTGTGTGGCCCAGTGAGTGGCAACGAGGGAGACTGTGGTTGGAGTCCCCTCGCTGTGTCTCTAAAAGAACCAAGATGAACAAGTCATGGCTCTCAGAGGACTTTTCTTCCCCTGGGTCAGCCAGGGGACGGGAAAGGCACGCGTATTTTTGAGAGTGCTTCATGCAAAGCATCTTTTTCTTTTTCAAAAGGGAGCTCAACCGATGCCAGTCAAGTGGGGTGTGTGTGGCCCAGTGAGTGGCAACGAGGGAGACTGTGGTTGGAGTCCCCTCGCTGTGTCTCTAAAAGAACCAAGATGAACAAGTCATGGCTCTCAGAGGACTTTTCTTCCCCTGGGTCAGCCAGGGGACGGGAAAGGCACGCGTATTTTTGAGAGTGCTTCATGCAAAGCATCTTTTTCTTTTTCAAAAGGGAGCTCAACCGATGCCAGTCAAGTGGGGTGTGTGTGGCCCAGTGAGTGGCAACGAGGGAGACTGTGGTTGGAGTCCCCTCGCTGTGTTATACATGCTTTTAGAAGGGCATGACATGGCTTGGAGGTTGACTTTCATAAAATGCAAACTGTTGGCTACCAAAATGCTGCCTTTCCAACAACTGTGGTTATAGGCAATGAGGAACATACTGATGAAGATGAGACGCAGATACCCGATTAGGATGACAACTTAAATATTCGGTCAGGGCAAGAAGAGGCTCGGTCTGAGGGGGAGGGTAGTGCAAACACAACAATTGATGATGAAGTTCTAGATCCCACCTACTGTCAACCCCCAGTCAGGCACTCGAGGAGGTCAACAGAGGCGGTGGAGGAGGATGCAACCGACGACGAAATTACCTTGCGCCTTCCTGGACAGAGTCGGAGCACTGGTAGCACGTCTACAACTGCATCCTCAGCCACCACTCTGCCTATGAGCATTATTCGGGGTGCATCAACAGGTCGCATGGCCTCTAAGCCTTGCCTAGCCTGTTCCTTTTTTGACATAGAAAAAGATCGCCCAAATCATGTGATATGTAAAATTTGTCATGATTCTCTTAGTAGAGGTCAAAACCTCAGCAGTTTGACAACTTCTTCCATGAATCGTCACATGAATAAATATCATAGGTCCCGGTGGGAAGCTCACTGTGCTGCAATGCGGCCTAGCGGAGCGAACCATCCACCGCCCGCCCCTTCCAGTGCATCCGCGCGCTCTTCATCTTCTAGGACTGTGGGGACAGCTGTCACACCTGTTTTTCCACGCAAAACTTCCACCACTGTAACCGCAACAGGCAGTTTGCTTGGTAGGTCGTCAGTTGGTTTGGAAGGGGAAACAAGTGAGTGTGTACAGCTCTCTCAGACATCGATAGCACCTACGTTGGATGAAGGCAACATCATGTCTCCGCCTGCACTTTCCTCACAAACCTGCATTTTTCCAGGGACACCCTACTCAACACCGTCTACACACAGCAGCCAGATCTCTGTCCCTCAGATGTGGTCAAATAAAAGGCCACTTCCTCCGACCCATGACAAAGCTAAGAGGTTGACTCTATCCCTCTGTAAGCTGTTGGCTACCGAAATGCTGCCTTTCCGCCTAGTGGACACACAGGATTTTAGAGACCTTATGTCTGTCGCTGTGCCCCAGTACCAGATGCCTAGTCGCCACTACTTCTCTAAGAAAGGTGTGCCCGCGCTACACCAGCATGTCGCACACAACATCACCGCTTCCTTGAGAAACTCTGTGTGTGAACGGGTGCATTTCACCACCGATACTTGGACCAGTAAGCATGGACAGGGACGTTACATGTCGCTGACTGGGCACTCGGTAACTATGTTGATAGATGGTGAAGGGTCTGCTGCACAAGTCTTGCCGTCCCCACGACTTGTGTGTCAATCCTCTGTCTGTCCAAGTTCCGCCACTGCTTCTGCATCCTCCACCTCATCTGGGTCCTCCACCTCCGCCCCAAGCCTGCCTGGTCAGGCCACCAGCGTTCTCACTGCGCAGAAGGAATCACGCACCCCTCATTACTATGCTGGCAGCAGAGCGCAACGGCATCAGGCGGTCTTTAGCTTGACATGTCTTGGGAATAAGAGTCACACAGCTGAGGAGTTGTGGTCAGCTCTGCGGTCCGAGTTTAATAAATGGTTGTCTCCACTCAACCTGCAGCCTGGTAAGGCCGTGTGCGACAATGCTGCAAACCTGGGTGCGGCCCTTCGCCTGGGCAAGGTGACACACGTGCCTTGTATGGCTCACGTGTTGAACCTTGTTGTCCAGCAATTTTTAACACACTATCCCGGCCTAGATGGCCTTCTGACCAGGGCACGTAAACTGTCTGCAGTGCTCACTTCCGCCGTTCAACCGCCGCAGCTGAGCGACTTGCATCGCTCCAGAAGTCTTTCGGCCAGCCGGTTCATCGCCTGAAATGCGATGTGGCGACACGCTGGAATTCAACTCTCCACATGTTACAGCGACTGTGGCAGCACCGGCGAGCCCTGGTGCAATACGTCATGATGGGCCAACGAGATGCAGAAGTGGGGTAGATCACCCTGATGGAGTGATCTCAGATCAAGGACCTATGCACCGTTCTGCACAGTTTCGACATGGCGACGAATATGTTTAGCGCTGACAATGCCATTATCAGCATGACGATTACAGTCATTTACATGCTGGAGCACACGCTAAACACTATTCGGAGTCAGGGGGTGGGACAACAGGAAGGGGAGGAACTACAGGAGGATTCATATGCGCAAGACACAACAACATCACCAAGGTCCAGACGTTCATCATCACCAACGCGGCAGGCATGGGACCATGGGGGACAGGGATCAACAAGGGCGCATGGTAGCAGGCGAGATGTTGAGGAAGGTGCAGGAGGACATGAAGATATGGAGGACGAACTGTCCATGGACATGGAAGACTCAGCGGATGAGGGAGACCTTGGTCAAAATTCAGTTGAAAGAGGTTGGGGGGAGATGTCAGAGGAAGAAAGAACGGTTAGCACCTCTATGCCACAAACACAGCGTGGACTTGGTCCGCATGGCTGCGCAAGACACATGAGTGCCTTCTTGTTGCACTACCTCCAACATGACCCTCGGATTGTCAAAATTAGAAGTGATGATGACTACTGGCTTGCCACACTATTAGATCCCCGGGACAAGTCCAAATTTTGTGACATAATTCCACCCATAGAAAGGGACGCACGTATGCTGGAGTATCAGCATAAGCTGTTACTCGATCTTAGCTCGGCTTTTACACCAAACAACCG
The DNA here is from genome assembly GCF_048569485.1 of Anomaloglossus baeobatrachus. Taxonomy (NCBI): domain Eukaryota; kingdom Metazoa; phylum Chordata; class Amphibia; order Anura; family Aromobatidae; genus Anomaloglossus; species Anomaloglossus baeobatrachus. The sequence goes on from NW_027444951.1 coordinate 92,553, forward strand.
TGCAGGTGAAGGGAGTGATTCTCCCAGTTGTAACTTGACAAACATGGGACGGCATCGTCATCTTCAACAGTCTACCCGTACCAGTAGGACCGTATCTGGTGCTGGTAACAGCAATTTTATGGAATATTTTCATAATTTTTTTAGACCCTCCTTTGCAAGGCCACCAGAGACAACAAGTCTGACACATAGTCAACGGATGGAGAGGATGATACAGGAGTATCTCGAAATGAACATCGATGCAATGACTTTGCAAATGGAGCCTTGCTCCTTTTGGGCTTCAAATCTAGAAAAATTGACAGAGCTCTCCAGTTACGCCTTGGAGATTTTGTCGTGTGCAGCTGCCAGCGTTGTCTCTGAACGTGTCTTCTTCAGTGCTGCTGGGTGTGTGCTGACAGATAAGCGCACGCGTCTGTCCAGTGACAATGTGGACACACTGACGTTCATCAAAATGAACAAGTCATGGATCCAGAAGGAATTTACTACCCCTGTGTCATCCTGGGGAGAGTAAATGCTTGTGGATTTGGAATGTGCTTGATGCAAATCAAAACATCCTGTTTGCAACTAGGGCACAAGTGCTGCCACTGATGGGGTGTCTGTGTGCCCAATGTTGGGAAAAAAGGTAGACTCCGCTTGGAGTAACCCTTGCTTGATGTGTTTTTTAAAAATGATACAAGATGAACAGATCTGAAGGCAAGATGAAGGCAACATCATGTCTCCGCCTGCACTTTTCTCACAAACCTGCATTTTTCCAGGGACACCCTACTCAACACCGTCTACAGACAGCAGCCAGATCTCTTTCCCTCAGATGTGGTCAAATAAAAGGCCACTTACTGCGACCCATGACAAAGCTAAGTGGTTGACTCTATCCCTCTGTAAGCTGTTGGCTACCGAAATGCTGCCTTTACGCGTAGTGGACACACAGGATTTTACAGACCTTATGTCTGTCGCTGTGCCCCAGTACCACATGCCCAATCACCACTGCTTCTCCAAGAAAAGCATGCCCGCGCTACACCAGCATGTCGCACACAACATCACCACTTCCTTGAGAAAATCTGTGTGCGACAGGGTGCATTTCAACACAGATACTTGGACCAGTAAGCATAGACAGGGTCATTACATGTCACTGACTGGGCACTGGCAAACTATGGTGAGAGATGGAGAAGGGTCTGCTGTACAAGTCTTGCCGTCCCCACGAGTTGTTTCAATCCTTGTTCTGTATGTAGAAGTTAATACACTGCTTCTGCCTCTTCAACCTCGTGTGGGTCCTCTACCTTGGCGCAAACCCTGTGTGGTCAGGCCACCCTTCCTTGCAACTGCGCACAAGGACTACCACACACCTCCTTACTATGCTGGCAGCAGAGCTCAATGCCATCAGGCGGTCAAAGCTTTACTTTGAAATGTATGGGAAATGTGAGTCACACCGCTATTACAGAGAATAGTAGTCAGGCAGGGTCAAAACATTAATTGAGGAACAGGAACAGAATGGGACGGCCAGGAAAGAATCAGAAAACAAGCAGAGTTGAAATGCGTATCGGCCAACAAGGTACATAAACAGCAAGCAGGAAAAGTAGTCAGGTAACAAGCACACAAAATCATAAAACTGAACTGGGGGTAAAATTAACCAGAGGTTCATAGCTATGTCTGGCAGTGGTCTGCAGACAGGATGGGCATAAAAAAGGGTGTGGTGTCTTCCCATTGGTTGTAGCTGAATGATGGTATTTCATCTGTGAGATACCCACCAGCTACATTCAGCCAGAGATTCTGCATCTGTCAAGGTAATGCAGCCCAGTGGGTGAGCATAACCTGCGTCCACCTGCGCCGCTGGCATCGACTACTCTCACATCATCAGCACTATTCATGAAAGGAACACGTTGTCACCTGGCAACCGGAGTACAAATTGACGGAGCGGACTACGTTGGTGACTTAACAGCCGTGTGCGGCAATGATGCAAACCTGGCTGCGGGCCATCCTCAGGGCAATGTGACACACGTGCCTTTTAGGGCTCACGTGTTGAACCGAATTCGCCAGCAATTTTTAAAACACCATCACGGCCTACATGGCCTTGTGCAGTGGGCACGCTCGCTATGTGCTCACTTCCATCGTGCGCACACAGCAGCTCAACAACTTTCATCACTCCGGAAGTCTTAGGGTCTGGCAGTTAAACGCCGTAAATGCGATGTTTCGACACGCAGGAATTGGAATCTGCACATGTTGCAGCGTGTGTGGCAGCACCGCAGAGCCCTGCTGAAATACGGTAAGACATATAGCCTGGGATAACTTGATCCAGAGGTGGTGCAGATCACGCTGCTGGAGTGGTGTCAGATCAAGGACCTATGCACCCTGCTACACAGTTTTGAAATGTCGACGAAGATGTTTAGCACTGGCAATGTCATTCTCAGCGTGACAATTCTGGTCATCTACATGATGGAGCACACTGTAATTATTATTCTGAGTCAGGTGTTGGGACAAGAGGAAGGGGAGGAAGTACAGGAGGAGTCATATGCGGAAGGGATAACAAGATCTACGAGGTCCAGATGGTCAGCGGCACCTATGCGGCATTCATGGTGAGGGAGAGGGATTAACAAGGGCGCATAGTATCAGCAAAAAGTGTTGATGAAAGTGCAGGAGCCCATGAAGAAATGGAGGACGAACTGGCGATGGGCATGGAAGACTCAGCAGATGAGTGAGAGCTTGCTCACATTTCGGTTGTGCGAGGTTGTGGGTAGAGGGCAGAGGAAGGATGCACGATTCTCACCTCTCTGCCACCAACACACCAAGGACTTGGTCCTCCTGGATGCACAAGACACATGAGCGCCTTCTTGCTGCACTACCTACATGACCCTCGGATTGTATGAATTTGAACTAATCCTGAATACTGGGTTGCCACACTGTTAGATCCCCGGTACAAGACAAAATTTGGCGAACTAATTCCTGCCATAGAAATAGACGCACGTATACAGGAGTATCTGCAGAATGTGGTACGCAATCTTAGATCTACTTGTCCACTAAACACCAGTGCTGCACAGAGTGAATCTCAACGCTTTGTCATGGATAGGAGGAAATGGTCTTTTACTTGTCCACATCGGAGGGACCGAGGGATGGCTGCTGTGCTGAGATGGCGTTGAGTACGGTGTCCCTGCACAGTTGCACTTTTGGTCATATCCCAAAATGAGTTGAAAAAGGACAGATGCTGTTGGAAAGGGGAACAGGTGTGTTGGAAAGGGGAAAAAAGTTTTGGTCCGTGGATTTGGTGGTTAAGCAACTGTAACATTTGCTGAAGAAACAACATCTGTTACAGTGGGACTGGCAGATTTGGATAAAGTGGTATATAATCTGTGACCGCTATATAACGAAAATTAATAAGAAAAGAAAGAGAAAGGTATATATCCCCATCACCAGTCAGTGTCCACCGTGCTCCCAGTTGGAAAAGGAGAGGTTGGCAACTTGAAGGTTTGGTGGAGGATACAGAGCTGTGTGGCTATGAAACTAATAGTAGCCTGAACCGAGTTAGACGCCATTCGATCTGGAGACTGTGAGCCCTGTTAGCGTCACAGGGTCCACATGCCCACCCAGCCCAGGAACTCCCTGTTAACAACACAGGGGCCATTGAGTACGCTGACCGTGTGCGTAGGGGCCACACCTGTGGACAGCAGGCGCATCAGCAGCAGCAGGCCTGTTAATGCCACTGGGCTGCACAAGCAGGACTGTTAGGACAGGAGCTGGTCTTAACCGTTCTGCGTTACCAACTGTGGTGGTGGCCTGCATCCACCACCCGATCCCTGCCTACCTCTGGCCTAAAGCCGCAATGGGTTCAACACATGGAGGTGTGCTCTTTCGGAGCATAATAGAAGACTGCGCACCTCCTGGTTGGCTCCAGCCCCTTTTATAACCTGGGTCCGCCCCAAACCAGGGTGAACCACAATGCACCTCCTGGAGACAAAAGTAGAGTGACACGTCATGAGTGGCATAACTAGCGTCCTATTTGGAAACGCAACTTCAATGATGACCTCATGGCTGCCATGACCCAAACACCTCACCAGTCATCGTCTGAGCATCAATAATGCGGTGACAAGTCATAGGTGTGGGCCTCTGCAAGCCATTTGGGAGGACACCTGATGCCCTGTGGTCTATATGGGACCCCCACATCAGGGCCAGGGCCAAAGAGTTCATTACCGGACCTAGTCTCTGATGCAGGAAGTGCCTGAGCATGCTCAGTAGCATGAAATACAGTCTCTGAAAAAAGACTATCAGCTTTAGCATGGTGTCTATGCCCAAAACAGGACTTAGACCCGGCACGGAATGCAAGCACCTGTGCAAAGAGGCTTTTCACACTTAGTGTGGGAGCATGCGCTGTATCCCGAAATGAAAACTTAGCGTCAGGAATGGCACAGTCAGGCTGAGCATACTCACTAGGCGAAACACTGTAATTATGCTGCAGCTGGGGTACATCGGCACACGCATGCGCACTAGCTGCCTCTCCACACTTAGACGTGGAGGGGAAATTTGTCTTGGAGATGCTGTCTATGAAAAGAAGGAAAAGCTAAAGGAAGCCTGACTTTCTATCCCTCCGAATTATGAAATGCAGCAATGAATTCCATGAGTTTGCTATAACATTAGCGTAGCAAAATGTGCATGAGGGTGTGATGTAGAGGTGCTAGAAATAGCTTGTCACCAGTGGGGCACTAATGGAATACAACAGCCAGTTCTATGATGCCACAAAATGGCAGTATTTTGTGCTATCATTATAGCTTATTAAAAACAGAGCACGAGGTTGTCATGCAGAGGTGCTGCACATAGATTTGCAGTAGTGTGAATTGACAAAAGTACAATAGCCACGTTTAGGATACAACTAGGTACAGTGAGTGTTTGCTAGTAAAATTGCTTAGTTTAAAAAAGTTGTAGTGTGCAATGCAGGCAGACGTGCTATGCAAATGTCTTTGCACTAGTGGGACTATAGCAAAGTCCAATAGCCACGTATAGGATGCCACTAGGTACACTGAGTGTGTGCTAGTATAATGGCTTCGTTATAATTTGTTGGAGTGTGCAACGCAGGCAGATGCGCTCTGCAAATATCTTGGCACTAGTGGGACTATAGCAAAGTCCAATAGCCACGTATAGGATGCCACTAGGTACACTGTGTGTTTGCTAGTATAATGGATGAGTTTAAAAAAGATAGAGTGTGCAATGCAGGCAGACGTGCTGCAAATAACGTTCCAATACTGTGAATTGACAAAAGTACAATAGCCACGTTTAGGATACAACTAGGTACAGTGAGTGTTTGCTAGTATAATGGCTTCGTTATAATTAGTTGGAGTGTGCAACGCAGGCAGATGCGCTCTGCAAATGTCTTGGCACTAGTGGGACTATAGCAAAGTCCAATAGCCACGTATAGGATGCCACTAGGTACACTGACTGTTTGGTAGTATAATGGCTGAGTTTAAAAAAGTTAGAGTGTGCAATGCAGGCAGACGTGCTGCAAATAACGTTCCAATACTGTGAATTGACAAAAGTACAATAGCCACGTTTAGGATGCCACTAGGTACACTGACTGTTTGCTAGTATAATGGCTGAGTTTAAAAAAGTTAGAGTGTGCAATGCAGGCAGACGTGCTGCAAATAACGTTCCAATACTGTGAATTGACAAAAGTACAATAGCCACGTATAGGATGCCACTAGGTACACTGACTGTTTGCTAGTATAATGGCTGAGTTTAAAAAAGTTAGAGTGTGCAATGCAGGCAGACGTGCTGCAAATAACGTTCCAATACTGTGAATTGACAAAAGTACAATAGCCACGTTTAGGATGCCACTAGGTACACTGACTGTTTGCTAGTATAATGGCTGAGTTTAAAAAAGTTAGAGTGTGCAATGCAGGCAGACGTGCTGCAAATAACGTTCCAATACTGTGAATTGACAAAAGTACAATAGCCACGTTTAGGATGCCACTAGGTACACTGACTGTTTGGTAGTATAATGGCTGAGTTTAAAAAAGTTAGAGTGTGCAATGCAGGCAGACGTGCTGCAAATAACGTTCCAATACTGTGAATTGACAAAAGTACAATAGCCACGTTTAGGATACAACTAGGTACAGTGAGTGTTTGCTAGTATAATGGCTGAGTTTAAAAAAGTTAGAGTGTGCAATGCAGGCAGACGTGCTGCAAATAACGTTCCAATACTGTGAATTGACAAAAGTACAATAGCCACGTTTAGGATGCCACTAGGTACAGTGAGTGTTTGCTAGTATAATGGCTGAGTTTAAAAAAGTTAGAGTGTGCAATGCAGGCAGACGTGCTGCAAATAACGTTCCAATACAGTGAATTGACAAAAGTACAATAGCCACGTTTAGGATGCCACTAGGTACACTGACTGTTTGCTAGTATAATGGCTGAGTTTAAAAAAGTTAGAGTGTGCAATGCAGGCAGACGTGCTGCAAATAACGTTCCAATACTGTGAATTGACAAAAGTACAATAGCCACGTTTAGGATGCCACTAGGTACACTGACTGTTTGGTAGTATAATGGCTGAGTTTAAAAAAGTTAGAGTGTGCAATGCAGGCAGACGTGCTGCAAATAACGTTCCAATACTGTGAATTGACAAAAGTATAATAGCCACGTTTAGGATGCCACTAGGTACACTGACTGTTTGGTAGTATAATGGCTGAGTTTAAAAAAGTTAGAGTGTGCAATGCAGGCAGACGTGCTGCAAATAACGTTCCAATACTGTGAATTGACAAAAGTACAATAGCCACGTTTAGGATACAACTAGGTACAGTGAGTGTTTGCTAGTATAATGGCTGAGTTTAAAAAAGTTAGAGTGTGCAATGCAGGCAGACGTGCTGCAAATAACGTTCCAATACTGTGAATTGACAAAAGTACAATAGCCACGTTTAGGATACAACTAGGTACAGTGAGTGTTTGCTAGTATAACGGCTGAGTTTAAAAAAGTTAGAGTGTGCAATGCAGGCAGACGTGCTGCAAATAACGTTCCAATACTGTGAATTGACAAAAGTACAATAGCCACGTTTAGGATGCCACTAGGTACAGTGAGTGTTTGCTAGTATAATGGCTGAGTTTAAAAAAGTTAGAGTGTGCAATGCAGGCAGACGTGCTGCAAATAACGTTCTAATACTGTGAATTGACAAAAGTACAATAGCCACGTTTAGGATGCCACTAGGTACAGTGAGTGTTTGCTAGTATAATGGCTGAGTTTAAAAAAGTTAGAGTGTGCAATGCAGGCAGACGTGCTGCAAATAACGTTCCAATACTGTGAATTGACAAAAGTACAATAGCCACGTTTAGGATGCCACTAGGTACACTGACTGTTTGCTAGTATAATGGCTGAGTTTAAAAAACTTGGAGTGTGCAATGCAGGCAGATGTGCTCTGCAAATGTCTTGGCACTAGTGGGACTATAGCAAAGTCCAATAGCCACGTATAGGATGCCACTAGGTACACTGAGTGTGTGCTAGTATAATGGCTTCGTTATAATTTGTTGGAGTGTGCAACGCAGGCAGATGCGCTCTGCAAATGTCTTGGCACTAGTGGGACTATAGCAAAGTCCAATAGCCACGTATAGGATGCCACTAGGTACACTGAGTGTTTGCTAGTATAATGGCTTCGTTATAATTAGTTGGAGTGTGCAACGCAGGCAGATGCGCTCTGCAAATGTCTTGGCACTAGTGGGACTATAGCAAAGTCCAATAGCCACGTATAGGATGCCACTAGGTACACTGAGTGTTTGCTAGTATAATGGCTGAGTTTAAAAAACTTGGAGTGTGCAATGCAGGCAGATGTGCTCTGCTAATGTCTTTGCACTAGTGGGACTATAGCAAAGTCCAATAGCCACGTATAGGATGCCACTAGGTACACTGAGTGTGTGGTAGTATAATGGCTTAGTTATAATTCGTTGGAGTGTGCAACGCAGGCAGACGTGCTGCAAATGTCTTGGCACTAGTGGGACTATAGCAAAGTCCAATAGCCACGTATAGGATGCCACTAGGTACACTGAGTGTTTGCTAGTATAATGGCTTCGTTATAATTTGTTGGAGTGTGCAACGCAGGCAGATGCGCTCTGCAAATGTCTTGGCCCTAGTGGGACTATAGCAAAGTCCAATAGCCACGTATAGGATGCCACTAGGTACACTGAGTGTTTGCTAGTATAATGGCTGAGTTTAAAAAACTTGGAGTGTGCAATGCAGGCAGATGTGCTCTGCTAATGTCTTTGCACTAGTGGGACTATAGCAAAGTCCAATAGCCACGTATAGGATGCCACTAGGTACACTGAGTGTTTGCTAGTAAAATTGCTTAGTTTAAAAAACTTGGAGTGTGCAATGCAGGCAGATGTGCTCTGCAAATGTCTTTGCACTAGTGGGACTATAGCAAAGTCCAATAGCCACAGATAGGATGCCACTAGGTACACTGAGTGTTTGCTAGTATAATGGCTTACTTAGAATGAGTTGGAGTGTGCAGAGGACAAGAGGGTACAGTGGCAGGATTGTGGTGCTCTGGGTAGAGGAATGGAAGCCTGCCTTTCTATTCCCTCCTAATGGTGAAATGCAGGGAGGAAATCCCTGACCTGGGCTACACAGACGCTGTTGCTGTTTGCAGGACCTGTCACCTATGGCTCTCTGACCCTGCCGGTACGAGCCCTTAAAAGGACTGCTAGAATGTGCTCTCCCTAAGCTGTCTAACGCTGTGTATGCAGCGCATACAGCTGTATCGGCGATAGGACAAAGGACGGATCTGCGACAGTGATGTCTGACACCAAAGACGCAGAAGGCAGATAATGGCGATCGTGAAGAAAATGTCCGGTTTTATAATGCAGGGACATGTGACATGCAGATCCTATCACACATGCCGTTGCTTCTCTGCCTCAAAGTCCACTTAGGTGTGTGTGTGTCTGTGATTGGCTGACATGCTGGCCAGCCCCACAAGACGCGCGCGCTTAGGGAAGGAAGACAAGAAAAAAAAAAAAAAAAATGGCGATCGCCATTATAGAAACAGCAGTGATCTGAAGGCGCTGTTCACGCACACTATACACTGAAATGTGATAATAGTTTGATTCACAGAGTGACTTACACTATTACAGCAGAAACCAAGCTAAGATTTAGCTGTTTTTTGGCTGCTAGAACCGTTCTCGAACGTTTCTAGAACTATCGAGCTTTTGCAAAAAGCTCGAGTTCTAGTTCGATCTAGAACATGCCCCAAAATCACTCGAGCCTAGAACTGGAGAACCACGAACCACGAACCGCGCTCAACTCTAATCATGACACGTGGGCTATAACACAATAGACCGTGTGACAAAGAAGAAAGGAGAGAAAGAAGAGGAAGAAAATGCAACTACCTGTAACATTACGTGATAGTCACTGGTAAGTATCACTTGACAATTCAAGTGAAAAAGGATTCCTTTATTAAAGGGTTCTCAGTCGCCTCAGGATCATGAAATACTAGGGTAAATGATATGAGAATGGGTAAGAAGCACCACTAAAGGAAATATGAGATGCAGGACATATATCTATAAACCCCTGAACTACATGATAGAAATAAAAAGAAGAAAAAAGAAAAAAAAGAAGAAAGAAGAAGAACACATAGAATGCGGAAAGAGAATGGGTACAACTACCTGAGTTACTGCAGGGAGGCCCCTGGTTGGTATTGTGAGGGTTAGTGGAATTCCTTCACTGAAGGGTTCTCAGTTGCCTCAGGTTCGTGAAAAATGCTATAGACAAATAATGCCCGGAGAAAAGGGGTTCATATACAGCGAATAATGGTAATACAAGGTACATGTGTCACATGTAATAGTATATATATATATATATATTGTACTAAGCTCTACACCAGAAATAGAAAGTAGTCCCTCTGCCTTCTGTCTAGGTGCCCTGAGTTATGTCCTGTAAACTGTCACAGGGACCCAGACACACATGTGTAGTAGGGGAATATCCCTGCTGAGATGCCAGTGCTAGAGCACTCGTTTGCTGTGGAGTTGAACGCTATGTGAGCAGTTCTTACCTTCAATGAGCAGAAGTCTCTTTTTTCAGATTTCAATATCTCTGTGGGTATCTGGCAGAAATATGGAATACTCTTTACTGCTAAGACCCTGTACACCACTCCCACTAAAGGGGGCTTTACACGCTGCGACATCGCTAATGCGGAGTCGTTGGGGTCACGGAATTTGTGACGCACATCCGGCCGCATTAGCGATGTTGCTGCGTGTGACACCGATGAGCGATTTTGCATCGCTGCAAAAACGTGCAAAATCGCTCATCGGTGACATGGGTCTCCATTCTCGATTATCGTTACTGCAGCAGTAACGATGTAGTTCGTCGCTCCTGCGGCAGCACACATCGCTCCGTGTGACACCGCAGAAACGAGGAACCTCTCCTTACCTGCCTCCCAGCCGCTATGAGGAAGGAAGGAGGTGGGCGGGATGTTCCGGCCACTCATCTCCGCCCCTCCGCTGCTATTGGGCGGTCGCTCAGTGACGTCGCTGTGACGCCGCACGGACCGCCCCCTTAGAAAGGAGGCGGTTCGCCGGTCACAGCGACGTCGCCGGGCAGGTAAGTATGTGTGACGGGTCTGGTCGGTGTTGTGCAGCATGGGCAGCGATTTGCCCGTGTCGCGCAACAGATGGGGGCGGGTATCCACACTAGCGATATCGGGACCGATATCGCAGTGTGTAAAGTAGCCTTTAATAAACTGTGTAAAGGATTTTAAGTAAAAATCCACAATAAACCAGCGCTAGATGGGTTTTTATAATTTTATTAATAGACCACAAATAAAAAATTTTTTGCTATCCTTGTTTCAAGACAGAGTATTTGATAATATACAATACACTGATTATTACTAAAACCAAGGACCACATAAAACAAGGACCACATAAAATAAAAAATGAAAGTAATGAGAATAAAATTATTTTGTATAACCAATTAACTTCGAGGTGATACAATATTCACATTCATTTAGTTTTACCAGTCTAATGTAATGCCCCGGCCGGTGGCATATATTTTGTTTGGTTAATAATTTAGACTTATACAATGAAAGATGTACTATACCACCCCTGGCTAACTTACAAGTTTTAAGTTGTACAATATAAGTTTGCGACGTTATATTCGCCCCCAGGGCCTGGGGGAATAAACCTCACAACAACTTGACCGCAAAAAACACCCCGGATTTCTCCGTTGATTAGGCTGGAACCGCTATGTACAGGATTGACCTGTTAGACTTCCAGAGCGGACGTTTTGAGGCCAGTGGCCGCGACTAGTGCTGGCTCTGGGGGAGATGTATGGTTACCGACATCCCTCTTTACAGAGCCTTTATAACACTTCACAAGGCCACAAACCAGCCGGTCCCGTATTCTCCCAAATGTACTTTCGAAATCAAGCAGTACGAAGCCACTGAAAGCACCAAGATGTTGGCTGCGGACAACAATAAGATCAGCGGTAACTACTCAGCCTCTCCAGCGGGCAGTCCAGACCGTATCCAGTGTCAGCTGACTGATTCCACACAGGAGGAAGTTGCTTGGCAGGTTAGCACCACACAAGGCTCCGATCCGCTTCCAAACGAGCAATGCAGAACCGCTGGAGGTACCAATGTATCCTGGTTGCAGACAAAGGAAATGTCAGCGGTAACCTCTCAACCTCTCCAGCAGGCAATCCGTACCGTGTCCAGTGGAAGCCGGTTGATTCCACACGAGGGAGAGATTACTTGGCAGGTTATCAACGCACAGGTGAGGTAGGCTAAAAAAAAGAAAACTGATCCGACGCGCGTTTCGGGGGCGTGTAACGGCCCCCTTCCTCAAGGATAACTCAGCTGTTGCCTAGAGCACTATTTATGCATATATTTAATTGGTTATAATTTGCATAAAATTAAACAATGTTTAAATTCAACCAACATTCAATGACCACTACATATATCAATTTGTGAAAGACCGTTCATAATAGCCATATAATATAATTATGTGCAAAGGTTTTTCTAAAGGTTTTTCTAAAAAGATATAGCCTTGCTTGTATCATCATATACTGGGAAGACAATGTGTATATATGCATATGCTTTTTTTCAACAATAAATTTAACAAAAGGACATCATAAAGGTGTAATATAAATTTGCTATAATATGAAAAGCCCCTTATATCTACATCAACCTTGGGCAAGTGAAGCACCAATTTTAATATATATTATGCATATATACACATATATCTCCATGACAATCGCTTTTTTTTTTTTTTTTTTTTTTTTCCTTCTCTCCGTATTATTATCAGTACCTATTACTCCTCTACCTATAAAAATATAAATTAATTAAAAGCAAACAGTTCTATATCATTATTGAGTCCATATGGTTTCAAGGTGTTCAATTCAAAAATCCATTGGCTTTCTGCTCGTGACATTTTTTTAATGAAATCGCCACCTCTCCAATCCTTAGTTATTTTTTGTACGCCCCATACTTGGGATCCTTTAAAGGACCCTCCATGTTTTAACACATAATGTCTGGATAGGGGGTGCTTAGTACATTTATTTTTAACACTTCTAATGTGCTCACCCACCCTTTTCCATAGGGGTCTAATAGTTCTCCCAATGTATTTTTTCTGACAGGGACATTGAATGCAATATACTACTCCCTTTGATTGACATGTAATAAATTCTCTAATCATGACTTCTGACTGCCCCTGTAAGAAGGATTTCCGTGAAATATTTTTTGTATTCTTACATACTATACAGCTTTTGCATGGAAAAAAACCTTTCAGGCCAAATAATCCTCCCTTATTAGGTGCTGTAAGATTACGTATGGTGGGTGCCACTAAATTGCCAATATTGTTTGCCTTCCTATATATGAATATAACGTCGCAAACTTATATTGTACAACTTAAAACTTGTAAGTTAGCCAGGGGTGGTATAGTACATCTTTCATTGTATAAGTCTAAATTATTAACCAAACAAAATATATGCCACCGGCCGGGGCATTACATTAGACTGGTAAAACTAAATCAATGTGAATATTGTATCACCTCGAAGTTAATTGGTTATACAAAAGAATTTTATTCTCATTACTTTCATTTTTTATTTTATGTGGTCCTTGTTTTATGTGGTCCTTGGTTTTAGTAATAATCAGTGTATTGTATATTATCAAATACTCTGTCTTGAAACAAGGATAGCAAAAAATGTTTTATTTGTGGTCTATTAATAAAATTATAAAAACCCATCTAGCGCTGGTTTATTGTGGATTTTTACTTAAAATCCTTTACACAGTTTATTAAAGGCTACTTTACACACTGCGATATCGGTCCCGATATCGCTAGTGTGGATACCCGCCCCCATCTGTTGCGCGACACGGGCAAATCGCTGCCCATGCTGCACAACACCGACCAGACCCGTCACACATACTTACCTGCCAGGCGACGTCGCTGTGACCGGCGAACCGCCTCCTTTCTAAGGGGGCGGTCCGTGCGGCGTCACAGCGACGTCACTGAGCGACCGCCCAATAGCAGCGGAGGGGCGGAGATGAGTGGCCGGAACATCCCGCCCACCTCCTTCCTTCCTCATAGCGGCTGGGAGGCAGGTAAGGAGAGGTTCCTCGTTTCTGCGGTGTCACACGGAGCGATGTGTGCTGCCGCAGGAGCGACGAACTACATCGTTACTGCTGCAGTAACGATAATCGAGAATGGAGACCCATGTCACCGATGAGCGATTTTGCACGTTTTTGCAGCGATGCAAAATCGCTCATCGGTGTCACACGCAGCAACATCGCTAATGCGGCCGGATGTGCGTCACAAATTCCGTGACCCCAACGACTCCGCATTAGCGATGTCGCAGCGTGTAAAGCCCCCTTTAGTGGGAGTGGTGTACAGGGTCTTAGCAGTAAAGAGTATTCTATATTTCTGCCAGATACCCACAGAGATATTGAAATCTGAAAAAAGAGACTTCTGCTCATTGAAGGTAAGAACTGCTCACATAGCGTTCAACTCCACAGCAAACGAGTGCTCTAGCACTGGCATCTCAGCAGGGATATTCCCCTACTACACATGTGTGTCTGGGTCCCTGTGACAGTTTACAGGACATAACTCAGGGCACCTAGACAGAAGGCAGAGGGACTACTTTCTATTTCTGTTGTAGAGCTTAGTACAATATATATATATATACTATTACATGTGACACATGTACCTTGTATTACCATTATTCGCTGTATATGAACCCCTTTTCTCCGGGCATTATTTGTCTATAGCATTTTTCACGAACCTGAGGCAACTGAGAACCCTTCAGTGAAGGAATTCCACTAACCCTCACAATACCAACCAGGGGCCTCCCTGCAGTAACTCAGGTAGTTGTACCCATTCTCTTTCCGCATTCTATGTGTTCTTCTTCTTTCTTCTTTTTTTTCTTTTTTCTTCTTTTTATTTCTATCATGTAGTTCAGGGGTTTATAGATATATGTCCTGCATCTCATATTTCCTTTAGTGGTGCTTCTTACCCATTCTCATATCATTTACCCTAGTATTTCATGATCCTGAGGCGACTGAGAACCCTTTAATAAAGGAATCCTTTTTCACTTGAATTGTCAAGTGATACTTACCAGTGACTATCACGTAATGTTACAGGTAGTTGCATTTTCTTCCTCTTCTTTCTCTCCTTTCTTCTTTGTCACACGGTCCAGACTGCCAGGACCCAACTACCACCATTTTTCCCCCCTAGAAAGACACGACACCGTTCTCTTATAAATTAAAATACTTTTATTTGAATTTTCCATTTTGGAGAGAGGCATGGAGAAAAAACCACTCTCATCTTTTGGCATAAAATTTGGTCGCAGCTTTAAACCAGGCATTAACTTGCCAACATCACGGGGTTCAGGTAAATGTACCGCCTTCCGGCCGTCCGGCGCGGGTATTTCACCACCACTTTTTCTACCCCTTCCGCTGCTGCGACTTAAACACAGAAAACTCAATCAACTTGGAAAACAAAAAGGGAGGGAGGGTGGGAAAACAGGTCCGGGTCCTGCAGCCGAGAGGCTGGAAGCTGGGCAGCACGGTGATATGTATCCAGGAGGCGGGGCTTAGGCCAGTCACACCACAGGAGGCGGGGGCGGCAGGTCAGTGTCTTTCTAGGGGGAGACCTCTATTTAAACATGCATAGGGGCCAGCAGTCAGGGGGCAGCATCTCAAGTTTCTGGCTGCAGTGCCCCTCAGACTGCCAGGACCCAACTACCACCATTTTTCCCCCCTAGAAAGACACGACACCGTTCTCTTATAAATTAAAATACTTTTATTTGAATTTTCCATTTTGGAGAGAGGCATGGAGAAAAAACCACTCTCATCTTTTGGCATAAAATTTGGTCGCAGCTTTAAACCAGGCATTAACTTGCCAACATCACGGGGTTCAGGTAAATGTACCGCCTTCCGGCCGTCCGGCGCGGGTATTTCACCACCACTTTTTCTACCCCTTCCGCCAAGGAGCAGCACCGCGCCAGCAAGCTGCGACCCCCCCCAAAAACTGAAATACCTGAGCCGTCCCAGGCATTTCCGAAACCACCATATCCATAACATCATCATTTTGGGGTGTACCCATCCGAGCTTAAGGACAGCCAAATATTGCCTTCCAGCTGGCGGTGCCAGACTAACAACCTCTTTTTTTTTTTTTTTTTTTTTTTTTAAAAAACACTTTATTAACAGCACAACTTGGGTAGGCCCTGATCGACCATGCGCCAGGAGAGATCCTTATCACATTCTTCCATAGCTCCAAGCCACCTGGGCCAGAGGGTAACCTTCGACCGGATCGTTGTAACACTCCACACTAAAACAGGGAAACTTGTACCTCTCTGACCGGATAAGGGTAAGAGGCCTAGCTAGACGGCCTTGGACCAGCTACTTGAAGCCTATGTGTATCACCAAGTCGGTTGTAGAAAAGAGAGCTCACGCAATCTTGATCGCCTCTGATAGACCCACAGCTGAGCCAAGCTCCGGCAACCTTTCCAATTACTTTCACTGTAACAGGAACCAAGAACCGACCACCAAGGCGAAGAGGCGAAGATCCGCTCTCCTCGCAGACAACATACATGGAAGTAACCTCGGACCCAATCACTGGGCCGACTTGGATCTGAAAGGCAAAAACACTGTCAGAACAGGGAATTCTCGTAACCATCAAACACCTCGTCTCTCCAAGGTGGTACTGACAAAAAGACAAAAACCCACAAAAATTTTTTTTTTTTTTTTTTTTTTTTTTTTTGGATAAACAAATCACAATCATGTCATTTTACATTAGCCCTGTACACTGTTCTGAATCTCCTTACGTGTCGAATAAAACCCGATTTCAAAAAACCAACTCCGACCTGACGTCCCTCATAATGCATTTCCATTGTCGTTACCTGATCCACTGAAAACTGTGCTCATGTATGCTGGCTCCTGAAGCCTTGTAGCACCCCAACTCTGGGAGAGTACGTGCCGGGTACCACGGCTGGCAAACACCAAAATAACGAGTAACTGTCGCATTACCAACCAAAAACCAGCCCACAAAATGGAGGACCAACTACGTAACGCTAAAATGAAGGGCCGTCGTCATGGGTAAAAACTGGTCCCATACACCCGCTCGCCTAAGAGACATAAACGACAACGTCGGGACACCCGCCGAGTGAGGGAAAAAGATCCAAAATATCAATGTATAGATTTGCAATGGGGCGAACAATCCAAACCCCCACTTTTTTCTTTTTTTTTTTTTTTTTTTTAAAACAAAACAAACAATCTTCGGCTAAAAAAGAATAGGCCTACTGTGCTCCACTCGCTTACCATAATCATCCAACCCTTCAATACCTTTCACCCCACAAGACCCTCATCGCTTCAGTACCGTTCCGCAATTTAAAAATGGGAAGACCGACCTCGTAACAGTTTGCTTGCAACCGAAATTGGTGCACATTCGCTGAATACTGCAGGGTGTGTATTACTAGAGGGTGGCTTGTAAAATCGTCACGCACATCAACCACCAGAGCAACACCCGCTGAATAACGTACCATCGAACCGTCAGGTCAATGCAAAATGGAGGCCCGGATCATAGGCCTAACTTCACCGAGCACCCCACCATCTAGCTGAGAACTCCAACCTTGATCCTGCTGGTGGGTTGAGTTACCAAAATACCTGAGATTGGGATTGCAATAAGGTGCCCGATACTAACCCGGAACCCAGATGCCTGTTTTGCCTTCAACCCTGCGTTGACCCATAATCATTCCAAGCCACAAAAACCTAATCAGCCTGATTACTTATTCGAGGAAAGGGCTGTAGTTGGTTAAGGCTTTTACCCACCGGCATCGTCGGACCACTGGTCATTCTCCTATTTCCCAGTCCACCCCCCCTTTTGTGTAGCTGGAACCGAAATAGGGGGAAAGGCGCAATCAAAGTTAGGTTAATGGACCATGTCCCCCCGGGCCCAGCATAAGGAGCATTTTTTTTTTTTTTTTTTTTTTTTTTTTTTATATATAACTATATAAACACTTTGTATCGCAAATGATCCCAAACAGCTGGCCCTGCAACGCCGTAATACTCCATCTACAAATCTGTCTGTTCCTGCTCTTGAAACTATTATGGCATGGCACGGTGGCTCAATGGCTAGCTGCAGCCCTGGGGTCCTGGGCCCAAATCCCGCCAAGGACACCATCCGCAAGGAGCCTGTACGTTCTCCCCGTGACTGCGTGGGTCTACTCCGGGCACTCTAGCCTCCTCCCACACCCCCATAAACATACAGATAGGGAATCCAGACCGTAAGCCCCGATGGGGCAGCGTCCCCAATCCATGCAACGCACACAAAAACTAAAAGTGAATTTATACCTTTTAGAATATGTATGTGGAAGTAATTGTCCAGAAAATATTAGCGGGCATAATTATTCTGCGAATAGCTAACATTGCCGGTTTTCCCATCTCACTTGTTTATTTTCAGTTCTTACGGTAAGGAAAACCAATTAAAACATACGTAATTAACCAAAGAGGGAAAATCTAGTAAAAAAGGATGAAAATTACTTCACTAAAAAAAAGAAGCAGTTTTAGAAAAACAATCAAACCATGCAAATGTACAGAGATATACTTCTCACATTTCGATAAAACTAACTGTGACCAATATAGATCCCTTCTTTCAATTACAGCATGACATTAGGGGTAAAACAGGGGGGTTAGATCCCGTGATCCCATAATATTGTCACTAATCAATAAATCACTTGAAGGGTCAGTTAACCGGTGGCAACAAGATTATTACAAGGAATGGAGGCCGCCTGTATTAAACTAAGGTTGAAAAATTAAGATATGTTTAATTTTTGAAAGACGTCTCAGAGGATATCTCATTTGTACCTCTTCCGACAGGCCTACAAGCTGCCGTAACCCTCAGTCCGATACAGCGCCGCACAATCAGCTCTGCCCTCATCTACTGTCTCCTCACCCATCCCCTGTAGACTGTGAGCCCTCGCGGGCAGGGTCCTCTCTCCCCCTGTACCAGTCTGTGCCTTGTACGGTTTATGATTATTATACTGGTACCTATTATGTAAAAACCCCTTTCGCATGCAAAGCGCCATGAATTATATGGCGCATAATAAATAATAATAATTTGTATAAATACCCGTGTGGTCAATATAAATAAACTGCCACCAAACTTAATCCTCCGAAATAGGGAAGGCTTCTTTACAGTTAGAGCAGGTAGATTGTGGAATGCTGTCTACAAGGGGTAGGAATGCTAGATACCATCACAGCTTTTAACAGAAACGGGGGAGGGCGATTCCCTCAGCACCAATAACATTGTTATAAATAACTTAGTGACAACATGTAGAGCTGGGCGGGACGCCTGTTACCTGTGACGTCACGTTATCCTCCCTAGGGGGACTTATCCCACCCCGCATTCCCCATCAGGGTACTCACCTGGTGATTCAGGAAATGACAAGACGACTGGATCTAGATCTACCCACGTAACGCCTGCTACGACGACGCTCACACCTATCCAAGGGTTAAGATGACAGACTCCGGACATGGTGGCTACCCATGCCAAAGCTTGCTACCGTGACCCCTGCACATGACCGTACAACGCGATAGTCGGCACCGCACCCACCGCCGCCATAACATGCTGAAATCCCCTGTGTGACAACGGGGCGGGGCTGTTAACAGTCACCATTGTCATAATGTCAAATGGAGTGTGTTTTGGCCTGGGAGGGGGCTTGGTGTAGGTGTGGTATCAGCAGGAGGGAAAACACGCCACCTGCTGACTGTTGCTTCTTGCCCCTGTTCACTACCAGCCCCCCTCAATTTGAACATTGAAGTCCTAACAGAATCCCTTAACCCGCCCGCTCACTGGGAGACCCACATGGTCCCTGGTTCATTCCCAGGCTAGCCCCCTTGGCATTCCCGGGGCATACAAACGGAGGGGAGGGGAAGTTCAGTGCGTGTGGGATGGGGTGATTTGACTCTTGCAGGTTAGTGCCTGCATACTAGATTCTCCCCTACCGTGCCTCCAACCTGCGCTGTGACAGGGACTGCACTGAGTCTGCACTTCAATTAGGCTGTGTGCCTAATTCATGCGTCCTGCGTCCCCTGCACAGTCTATGGAGACTGTGTAGAGGCCGTACGCACGTTGCATAGTAGAACGCAGCGATTCAGCTGTTGCCCGAATCGCTGTGTTCTAAGAAGTGACATGTCACTTCCGTGCGCTTTGCCGGCAGCTCCTGCTCTGTCTATGGCAGGAGCTGCAGGCTGAGCGCACGTTCTCTACCGGCACCATGCGCCTCAGAACGGAGCTTTTCAGCTGCGCTCTGAGGCACACCTTTTAGGTGCCGTGCAGAGCGCACACAGCCCTACCCAGCTCCTCCTCGGCACTGGCGACGGTGTCTGGTCGGCGGTTGCTGGGCGGCGGGTGGGCGGGGCCAATGACAAAGAGCGCGAAGCGCTCTTTTTCAAACTTAATGGCGGCTCAAGCTGACCGGCGGGCGGGTAGTTCCCTCAGAACGCCGCTCGCCGGCGCACGTAGCTTGAGCCTCAGCAGGGAGGGAGCCGCTCATAGCAAACAGCGCCGTGAGCAGAACGCTTTCCTCCATGCTGATTTTAGGGGAGGAGGGGGGGGGGTGGGAGGAGGGGGGGGGGGGTGGGGGGAGGGGGGGGGGTGAGGTTGTTAAATAATGGCGAGCACAAGCGGACCAGCGGGCGGGTAGTTCCCTTAGAACGCCGCGCTCACCGGTCACACATCGCTTGTGCCTCAGCATAGAGGGAGCCGCTCACAGCTAACAGTGCTGTGAGCTGAAACGCTTACCTCCCTGCTGATAGCTCTCTTACCGCCTCCAGGAGCGGGTCCCTGTGTCCGGCTGCCCAAACAGGTCCGGGTCCTGCAGCCGAGAGGCTGGAAGCTGGGCAGCACGGTGATATGTATCCAGGAGGCGGGGCTTAGGCCAGTCACACCACAGGAGGCGGGGGCGGCAGGTCAGTGTCTTTCTAGGGGGAGACCTCTATTTAAACATGCATAGGGGCCAGCAGTCAGGGGGCAGCATCTCAAGTTTCTGGCTGCAGTGCCCCTCATTGTGTTATAGCCCACGTGTCATGATAACACTTGTACCATCTTTTCATTTAGATTCCACCTACAATTATTTACCGATTCCAGTTCTGAAATAGGCTTTCATGATCTACTCACTAGAATTCTCAAGTGCATAAGGTACTGAGACATATACATGTTCACACCATTATAAAGAACAAAGTATAAACATTGAGGTTTTTCTCACACCCATGTTCCTGTGTTCTTTGATATGATATGTGTTCATTTCCTTCACTATATAGGATTGCAAGTTTTCCATTTGTACCTTAATGGCAATGACGCTATACAATTGAACACATATCATCCTGTTATCCATATAGGTGTGTATTTACCTGCTTGACTATTTTTGGTTGTTTGATCCAGAATGTTTCTCCAGATAGGTCATGTGGAAATTTTCTTTCCTCAGTACAAATGTTTTCACTATGGCTTTGGAAAAATTTTTTGTATGTGCATCATGGTCATTTGACCCATTGTACTCTCAAGTAGCAATATATTGTACTGTTATGTTGTACTATGTACTAATTACGTGTTTATATGGTTTTGTAACCCTTTATGATCTTAGATAACTTTATCCTTGATAAAGACCTAAAAACAAGGTCGAAACGTTGGATGAATTATCCTTTTGCACAAATAAAGAATTTTCAGCATTCCAAGAGTTCTTTTCTTACGTTATTGATCACTATAGTGTGCCAGAGCTATTTCTATTGAATTGACTCTTATTTTTTCTGAGCACCTGCTATATACACAGTGACCCAGACATATTCAAGTTTCATTCAGAAGGCAGAGGGAAGCCTTAGCAGCTGAGCCTATATCTTGGCTTGTGAGCATTAGAACAGGCCGGCGATTACAGGGTAACATGAAAAATGTCCAGCTTGCATTATGACTAGAACATGACAATATCCTTTTAAGTACTAACCTATGATGCGTTCCTAAGCAGTTGATGTTATATGTTCTACATTTCATTTTCTGCATACTTTACAAGTAGTAGAATTTGCTTTGATATAGGCAACTGGATTTTCACAATGAAAAGGCAAAGGATAACGCCCGAAAAAGACGCCATACATTATGTCAGTGCCATCACTGACAAACCTGGATTGACCATGAAATACATCAATCCCCTTAAAGGTGAGTTAAAACAAGTTTTAACTAAATTGCCTTAATATTGTCATGCATTAGAATGACTGTCTTAGGTAATGATAAATATTTTCTACAGGAAGAGGAGTGTTTGCTGAAACTGAAATCGAAAAAGGGAGTTTTGTTGCAGAATATCGAGGCGAGCTCACGTATGCACTTACGATGGTAGACAACTACTCGAGATTTATGGTTGTGGTACAAGTCAAAGATCTAATGGCCCATACTGCAGCGAAGGTCTTCCAAGCACACTTATGCAGACCTCATGGCTACTCAGAGAGAGTCCTCACAGATCAAGGCACAGCCTTTGAAGCGGAAATCTTCAAGGACTTCTGCAGCTTTTACCGATGCAGGAAGATGCGCACTACACCCTACCATGCTCAAACCAATGGTTATCAACCTGCTCAGGACTTTACCCCATATTCCAGATGTGGCCTTACAAGTGATTTATAGAGGGGTAACAATACGTTGGGATCACCGGATCTAATCTCCCTTTTTATACACCCTAAAATCTTGTTTGCTTTAGAATAAACAATAACATCATAAAGGTATAGCAGTACCGTTTCAAAGTTTCGGTGTCCCAAGCAGCATTCCATCAGCCTCTGGAAGGTTCCTGGCAAATTGCACAGCTCGAAGGGCATGCTTTTGAACTCGCAGAGACCCATCGGGGTGGCAAAGGCGGTCTTCTCCCGGTCTGCCTCAGCAACGGACACTTGCCAATAGCGACTAGTGAGATCAAGGGTAGAAAAATAATTTGCAGTTCTCAATGCAGCTAGCTATTCCTCAATACAGGGGAGTGGTGCTGTCCTTCTTCTTTAACAGGACCAACGGAGCTGCCCAGAGGCTACAACTGTCACGGATAACCCCAGCCTCCTTCATGTTGCTCAACATGTCCTTGGTACACTGGTAATGTGCAGGTAGTTTTGGCTTATATCTCTCTTTGATGGGTGGGTGTGCACTTGTGGGGATGTAGTGTTTGACCCCTTTTATTCTTCAAAAGTCTAGCGGATGTTTGCTGAAGACTTGCTCGTATTCTTGCACTAGCCTGTAGACCCCCTTCTTGTGATGTGAAGGTGTGGAGTCAGTGCCTACGTGTAATTCCTTACACCACTCCTCTGGCTGACTTGGTGAGCTGTCACTGAATGGGTGGGCTGAAGCAATGGTGGATGCTGCTGTTTGGATAGCATGTGTATCTACTGAGAACAGCTTATCAATGGTGGCAAATCGGAGCAGCTTAATCTCTTGCTCTCCGCAGTTCAACACTCTCATGGGCACTCTTCCCTTCCATATTAATGAATAAAACTATGATGTAAATAGCATATAGATACCCCACAAATGCAGATAAAAGTAGGTTATGGGAAAAGGGGGAAGAGAGAAACAGGAAAATAGTGGAATAAAGTATACCTTCCAGGTGGGAGAGGAAATGGCAGCACAGCCAGTGGAGGTGAAGCAAGGGGAGCCTGCAACTAAAGAGTTGAGAGCGTTATCACATGGTGACTGAGCCTGATTGTAACAGGAGCATAGAGGTGCCGATCCTGTCTTACCTGTGTTGGTGTAGAAGTGGGTGTCCTGTGGTGGAGTCAGCTATGTGCAGTGGTGGCCGTGGGTTCTTTTATGTGCGACCGTAGTAATAGCTGCGCCCACTTCCTGTATGGGAGTGGAATGCAGTGAGGGTAATGGAACGCACGCCTGCGCATTTGTGTTTAACGTCGCGCATGTGCAGAACGGAGAAAAGGCTGCGCTCACTTCCTAATGAAAGGGAGTGAGACGCATCTGGGAAGGGAAGGGAAAAGATTAGGGTTTGGGGATGATGAAAGGGCTTTCTACGGGCAAGGATGGCAAAGGGTGGCAGTGACGGAAAGTCAGGCAGCCTGTCCTGTCCTGTCCTGTCCGTCCGTCTTTTTGTATCATGAATTGGAAAGACTGCAAGGGGGAGGGGAGGTGCTTGTGTCCAAAAGGAGGAGTTATTCAGATTCATTGCAGTGGGCGGCGGCTGCAAAAAGCACCATTCTTCTTGTTTTTGCTCTGCAAAACAGCCTTTTCAAGGGTTGGCTTGGGTGACAAAATGTCTTCTGTAGGCGTGGGTTTGTCTCCCTCTCCCTAAGATGTGTCCGGTATAGGCCAGGGTGCCACTCAAGGCCGTAACCAATTCGGGTTATAGCTTCTCGGCCTTTTGGCTAAGATCAAGTGTAGTTTCGGAGGACGCTACCTTGGTCGGTACTGGAAGGTGCCTGGGATTGCACGTCTGCCGGCCTTGAGGAAGTGTGTGCGCCTTCTGGTGACACATAGCCCTCTTGTGCCTGGACGGTTCCCAGGCAACGGGAGGCGATCACCTTTGTTATTTTGAAGTCCTACTGATAAACAGAAAAAAAAAAAAATTAAATCTGTTCTTATCAGTTTAATATCTGATACGTCCCCTCTCTGGGGACCATATATTAAATGGATTTTTAGAACAAGGAGATGGAAAAAATCTTGCTCTGTCCACTGCACGCATTGACCTGGTATTGCAGTACCTCCAGGACCGGTGCACCCCTTCTTAACCCAGTTTCCAAAAGCAGAACTCAATTCACCTGATTCAAATGAGCCCCATTAGTTAATTGAAAGAAAGCAAAAACTTTATATGCACCTCAATTTGGCCAATTCACTTTTCACACTTTCACCCTTTTTTTTATCTTTCACACCTTTTACTTGCTTTATTGATGCAAAAAGCTGTGCCAAATAGCAAACTCATCTCCACTCAACTTGACCAACTCTGCTATGTCCCGTGCAGTATCTTATTCTCAGTCTTATCTAGATCATTTGCAATTGAATAGAATAGATCCCTTTTGGCTGCTTATGACTGTGTAAAATATGTAGTTTTACTGGGCTGGGATGAGAGAATCCATTGAAGCATGGTGTAGGGATTGTGGTTCCTGTGTGCTAAGAAGAGAGGCTGGCACCAGCCAGAAAGCCCCATTGCAGCCAATAATCACTTAATAACTTTTTCAACTTGTCATCATATGGGAGGCCTTCCATTCCTTGTAGTAGTCTAGTTGCCCACCTTTGAACTGACTCTAACTTCTGAATGTCCTTATTAAAATGTGGAGCCCAAAACTGGTTCCCATATTCCAGATGTAGCCTTACAAGTGATTTATAGAGGTGTAACAATACGTTGGGATCACGGGATCTAATCTCCCTTTTTATACACCCTAAAATCTTGTCCCAAGCAGCATTCCATCAGCCTCTGGAAGGTTCCTGGCGCATTGCACAGCTCGAAGGGCATGCTTTTGAACTCGCAGAGACCCATAGGGGTGGCGAAGGCGGTCTTCTCCCGGTCTGCCTCAGCAACGGACACTTGCCAATAGTGACTAGTGAGATCAAGGGTAGAAAAATAATTTGCAGTTCTCAATGCAGCTAGCGATTCCTCAATACGGGGAGTGGTGCCGTCCTTCTTTTTTAACAGGATCAACAGAGCTGCCCAAAGGCTACAACTGTCACGGATAACCCCAGCCGCCTTCATGTTGCTCAACATGTACTTGGTACACTGGCAATGTGAAGGTGGTATTGGCTTATAGCTCTCTTTGATGGGTGGGTGTGCACCTGTGGGGATGTGGTGTTGGACCCCTTTTATTCCCCCAAAATCTAGCGGGCTTCCCACCGGTAACCCGCTCCCCAGCTTGGATGGATGCTGAGGGAGCCCCTTTTGCCCGCAGGCTCTGGCCCTGGGAACTGTAGCCTTGGCGGTGACTGTGCTTCCCTCTACGGTGTGAGCTGTTGCCTTCAATCGGGTCTTGACTGCTGGGAAACCCTGGAGGTTCCTGTCGCTAACGGATTTGACCGGTTTTACGGCGACTCCTAGCCTGGTCGGGGTCCGTAGGCCCTGCCGGATGGTGCTGGCTTCTCTTCACTCCCCGATCTGGTACCGGCGGGCCACCGCCCATCCCCGGTCCGTACGGTTCACTCCAATCAGCCTCTCCTGCAGAAGGTCACCACCGTCTGCCAACCTTGCTGAGTGCCCGGGCCACACACCCGGACACGGTCAGTCTCCTCTCCTCTTCACTTCTCTAACTCCAAAACTGATCTCTAATCTGACTCCTTTTCCCGCCTCCAGGACTGTGAACTCCTCGGTGGGTGGGATCAACCGCCTGGCCCACCCCCTGGTGTGGACATCAGCCCCTGGAGGAAGGCAACTAGGATTTGTGTTTAGCTTCGGTGTGCCTAGCCGGAGTGTAGAGTGTGTTGGTGTAGTACCTGTGACGACCTGGCTTGTCCAGGGCGCCCATGTGGGGTGTTGGCAGTGTATTTGCGCCTGCGTTCAAAGGTTTGCTGAATGGATAACTGAACGCTGCGCTGGGACAAGGACGTGCTTGATGATGGTGTTATTTCTGAGTAGGCAACTGCAGGTGCAGGACCGGAGGAGGCTTGTTCGCAGGCAGCATGGACAGGGGATTGGCTCGCATGCACAACCAGCGAAGACGTAGCAGTGACATTAGCAAGCACTGCTCCTCGACTGTGTTGTACTTCCCACAAAGTCGGGTGCTTGGCTGACATGTGCCTGATCATGCTGGTGGTGGTCAGGCTGCTAGTTTTGGTACCCCTGCTGATGCTGGCACGGCAGGTGTTGCAAATGGCCTTTTTAGAATCATCTGGATCCAACTTAAAAAACTGCCAGACTCGGGAAGACCTAACATTTGTACAGGCACCTTGTGTCGTGTTGTTGTTCCGGGGAACGGTTGCCTGACTTCTGCCTGGAGCCACCACCCTGCTTCTTACTGCCTGTTGGGATGCTACGCCTCCCTCCCCCTGTGCACTGCTGTCCTCGCTCTGCATATCCTCCTGCCAGGTTGGGTCAGTTACTGGATCATCCACCACGTCGTCTTCCTCTTCCGCACCCTGCTCCTCCTCCTGACTTCCTGACAATTGTGTCTCATCATCGTCCACCCCTTGTTGAGACACGTTGCCAACTTCGTGAGAACGTGGCTGCTCAAATATTTGGCCATCTGTACATACGATCTCCTCATGACCCACTTCAACATGAGCTGGCGAGAGGCCAGAATGTGCGAATGGAAATGTGAACAGCTCTTCCGAGTGTCCAAGTGTGGGATCATTAATGTCCGAGGACGTGTACTCAGCCTTGTGGTAGGAAGGAGGATCAGGTTCTGAAATGTGCGGTGCAGTATCACGGCTACTGACACTTGACCGTGTGGAAGACAGAGTGTTTGTGGTGGTGCCAATCTGACTGGAAGCATTATCCGCTATCCAACTAACAACCTGTTGACACTGGTCTTGGTTCAAGAGCGGTGTACTGCTGCGGTCCCCAAGAATTTGGGACAGGACGTGCGAGCGACTAGATGTGGCCCTTTGTTGTGGCAAAATTAGAGCTTGCCCACGACCTCGGCCTCTGCCTGCACCACCATCACGTCCACTTCCTTGTTCCTTGCCAACGCCCTTGCGCATTTTGCAATGCTGTGCTGACGTGTATTCACTAGACTTGGGCGTTATATCAAAGTTTGTGCAAATTGTGCACCTGTACGCTGCCACCGACAGGCACACACGTGCGGTTTTTAAATGCAAGCACGGACGCACTAAGAACCTAACAGGTTTTAGGAGCAAAAATTAATGACGAGAACTCTGACACTATCAGCCACTGCTGACTGACGTGTATTATACACTACACTTGTGCGTTATATAATAGTTTGGTAAAAACGCACACAAGTGCACCTGTACGCTGCCACCGACAGGCACACACGTGCGGTTTTTAAATGCAAGCACGGACGCACTAAGAACCTAACACAGGTTTTAGGAGCAAAAATTAATGACGAGAACTCTGACACTATCAGCCACTGCTGACTGACGTGTATTATACACTACACTTGTGCGTTATATAATAGTTTGGTAAAAACGCACACAAGTGCACCTGTACGCTGCCACCGACAGGCACACACGTGCGGTTTTTAAATGCAAGCACGGACGCACTAAGAACCTAACACAGGTTTTAGGAGCAAAAATTAATGACGAGAACTCTGACACTATCAGCCACTGCTGACTGACGTGTATTATACACTACACTTGTGCGTTATATAATAGTTTGGTAAAAACGCACACAAGTGCACCTGTACGCTGCCACCGACAGGCACACACGTGCGGTTTTTAAATGCAAGCACGGACGCACTAAGAACCTAACACAGGTTTTAGGAGCAAAAATTAATGACGAGAACTCTGACACTATCAGCCACTGCTGACTGACGTGTATTATACACTACACTTGTGCGTTATATAATAGTTTGGTAAAAACGCACACAAGTGCACCTGTACGCTGCCACCGACAGGCACACACGTGCGGTTTTTAAATGCAAGCACGGACGCACTAAGAACCTAACAGGTTTTAGGAGCGACAATTGCTGAGAAGTCTGACACTATCAGGACTGTTTTAGACTGTGTACACCAGCCCCAGATATGATGAAGGCTGGTATACGGTCACCACTAGGAATGGCTATATACCCTGCCTGCCTGCCTGCCTGCCTGCCTGTATACTGCTACAATAGTCCTGACAAGGACTCTTTTGGTCACTAGCCTGTATTCCAACCTGGCTATACCCTGCCTGTATACAGCAACAATAGTCCTGAGAAGGACTCTGCTACTGTACTCCGACCTGGCTATACCCTGCCTGCCTGTATACAACTAGAATAGTCCTGAGAAGGACTTTTGGTCACACTGTTTGCAGCCCTGCTACGGAAATAGCTATAAAGGGCCGCAAACCTTTCCCTGAAGCAGCGACCCTCTCCCTGCACTGACTGTCTGGATAGCTGTGAGCAGAGCACAGCGCGCCCGCCGGTATAAAGGCTCGGTCACGCTGTGCAGGCCGGCCAATCACTGCAATTCCACAACTAACAGGGCTGTGGCATTGCAGTGGTCTGCCAGCCAATCCCTGCATGAGGGCTGGCTCTCAAAAGAGCGCCAACATGCAGGGATGAAGACCACGAGTACAGCACGAGTATCGCGAGATTACTCGGTCCCCGTCGAGTAGACCGAGTACAGTGATACTCGTGCGAGTACCGAGTAGTAACAAGCATGCTCGCTCATCACTATTTATTAGTAAAATGGCTTACACTCCCCTTTTTTCCACTTTTTTCTTCACTACTTTTATAAAGAAATTTTTCCTTTCTTTATTCTTAATGCAATTTTATATAGCAACACCACCATTTTTTGCCACGAACATAATTTTTCTTGTCCGTCATCCCGTTCACCCTTACAGGGTTGTGGACAGATGCACTTGTCACTACACTTCTAAGACTCAATACAGGGTCTGGAGCTCAATGCTCCCTTTTTGTTTTTTTTTTCTTCTTTTTTTTCTTTTTTTCATTTTGTCCTTCTTCTTCTTCTTTTTCTGATTTTTGTCTCAAAAAGCTGATGAAATTTGAAACACTATACCCCAGTGATTTTATAAATGTTTCTCAATATATCACTTGAGAACTTTTATGGCCGGTATTGTAACAGTTGACCATCCCGGCAGTATTTGAAATACAGCAGTCAGTCCTCTGACGTAGCTCCATATGTGTATATATAGAGGTTCTTCCTCCTTTGATTGCATACTGTTCTTTTTTTGCCCTGATGAAGGAGACAGTGATCTCTGAAACACATTGACCGGAAAAAAGAATAAAGAGATGAAATAATTAACATCAGTTTCCTTTGGTGACAGCGCGGCACGCACCCGATTTTCCTCCTATACGTTATTGCTCTTCTACTAGGGGCTGCGGCTGTCGCCATTTGTAACGTGCATTTAGGGGTTGTGACTGGCACAACCTTAATAGGTGAGTGCAACTACTATTAATTATTTGTTACCTTACCAGGTAAGACCCTAATTTGTGCGTCTGCTCCAGAGTTATTTCCCTGATTATTAATATCTGACAGGCAGTGATTGATCCTGCATTCTCACCTTCCTCTCTGTTGCACATTCTTATTGTTCCTATATGCTCTCTATTTCCATCAGACTTTTTTTGTCCTTCGGTGGGGCTCTAACATATGTGCACCATTTATTATTTATTTTTATGGATTCCTTTCTTTTTTCATGCTAGCGTTCATTATGCAGTAGTCATTCATGATATATCTTATATTTGTGAATCCATTAGGGCTCTATATGTCTGGTGCATCACATTGGGTCTTTTCAGTGCACAATAGGCACCTTTTTCTGTTATGCTCTGCTGCCACCTTATGGACATCCTATCAGTGATGCCAGAAAAAAATGGACATGTCTCCGTGCAGCAATCACGGACACGCGGGTACGCCGCACGGAGACACGTGCAGTGAAAAATCACTGATGTGTGAGCAGACCCATTCATTATAATGGATCTGCGTATCTCAGTGATTCTGTTATGTTTAAAAAAAAGCACAAACGTACCAGAATCACTGACGTGTGAAACAGGCCTTATAGTGTTTTGATTTATGTATGTATTATACAACTTCTGTGGATCTTGTATGAGTGACTTTTCTTCATTTTATTGGATTGTTTTAAAATATTGAAATAAAGTCACGCTTCCTATGCATCCTTTTGTATTCTGATTGGCTACTATAATACAGTTTTTAGGCACTGAGATCGATACCAGAGGCATGGTCTTCCGCTTACCAGAGGATAAGCTCAAAAGGCTAAGGGACATAATAGAAGGGTTTAGTGCTGTTAAGAAGGTGGCATTAAGATAAATGAAATATATCTTCTCGGTCTTCTCGTTTTCTTGCTGAGTTGTGCCAATGGACAGAGTTTTTTCTAGACATTTGCTATTGGAAACTCAGGGAACCAAAGCTCCTGGATA
Source organism: Anomaloglossus baeobatrachus (assembly GCF_048569485.1). NCBI lineage: Eukaryota > Metazoa > Chordata > Amphibia > Anura > Aromobatidae > Anomaloglossus > Anomaloglossus baeobatrachus. The sequence goes on from NW_027444951.1 coordinate 122,987, forward strand.
GAGTTGAGCGCGGTTCGTGGTTCGTGGTTCTCCAGTTCTAGGCTCGAGTGATTTTGGGGCATGTTCTAGATCGAACTAGAACTCGAGCTTTTTGCAAAAGCTCGATAGTTCTAGAAACGTTCGAGAACGGTTCTAGCAGCCAAAAAACAGCTAAATCATAGCTTGGTTTCTGCTGTAATAGTGTAAGTCACTCTGTGAATCAAACTATTATCACATTTCAGTGTATAGTGTGCGTGAACAGCGCCTTCAGATCACTGCTGTTTCTATAATGGCGATCGCCATTTTTTTTTTTTTTTTCTTGTCTTCCTTCCCTAAGTGCGCGCGTCTTGTGGGGCGGGCCAGCATGTCAGCCAATCACAGACACACACACAGCTAAGTTGACTTTGAGCCAGAGAAGCAACGGCATGTGTGATAGGATCTGCATGTCACATGTCCCTGCATTATAAAACCGGACATTTTCTTCACGGACGCCATTATCTGCCTTCTGCGTCTTTGGTGTCAGACATCACTGTCGCAGCTCCGTCCTCCTGAGTCCTATAGCCGATACAGCTGTATGCGCTGCATACACAGCGTTAGACAGCATAGGGAGAGCACTTTATAGCAGTCCTTTTAAGGACTCAAACCGGCAGGGTCAGAGAGCCATACGTGACAGGTCCTGCAAACAGCAACAGCATCTGTGTAGCCAAGGTCAGGGATTTCCTCCCTGCATTTCACCATTAGGAGGGAATAGAAAGGCAGGCTTCCATTCCTCTACCCAGAGCACCACAATCCTGCCACTGTACCCTCCTGTCCTCTGCACACTCCAACTCATTATAACTAAGCCATTATACTAGCAAACACTCAGTGTACCTAGTGGCATCCTATCTGTGGCTATTGGACTTTGCTATAGTCCCACTAGTGCAAAGACATTTGCAGAGCACGTCTGCCTGCATTGCACACTCCAACTTTTTTAAACTAAGCAATTTTACTAGCAAACACTCAGTGTACCTAGTGGCATCCTATACGTGGCTATTGGACTTTGCTATAGTCCCACTAGTGCCAAGACATTTGCAGAGCGCATCTGCCTGCGTTGCACACTCCAACTAATTTTAACTTAGCCATTATACTAGCAAACACTCAGTGTACCTAGTGGCATCCTATACGTGGCTATTGGACTTTGCTATAGTCCCACTAGTGCCAAGACATTTGCAGAGCGCATCTGCCTGCGTTGCACACTCCAACTAATTATAAGTAAGCCATTATACTAGCAAACACTCAGTGTACCTAGTGGCATCCTATCTGTGGCTATTGGACTTTGCTATAGTCCCACTAGTGCAAAGACATTTGCAGAGCACGTCTGCCTGCATTGCACACTCCAACTTTTTTAAACTAAGCAATTTTACTAGCAAACACTCAGTGTACCTAGTGGCATCCTATACGTGGCTATTGGACTTTGCTATAGTCCCACTAGTGCCAAGACATTTGCAGAGCGCATCTGCCTGCGTTGCACACTCCAACTAATTATAAGTAAGCCATTATACTAGCAAACACTCAGTGTACCTAGTGGCATCCTATCTGTGGCTATTGGACTTTGCTATAGTCCCACTAGTGCCAAGACATTTGCAGAGCGCATCTGCCTGCGTTGCACACTCCAACTAATTATAAGTAAGCCATTATACTAGCAAACACTCAGTGTACCTAGTGGCATCCTATACGTGGCTATTGGACCTTGCTATAGTCCCACTAGTGCCAAGACATTTGCAGAGCGCATCTGCCTGCGTTGCACACTCCAACTAATTATAAGTAAGCCATTATACTAGCAAACACTCAGTGTACCTAGTGGCATCCTATACGTGGCTATTGGACCTTGCTATAGTCCCACTAGTGCCAAGACATTTGCAGAGCGCATCTGCCTGCGTTGCACACTCCAACTAATTATAAGTAAGCCATTATTATAATTATTATTATTATTTATTATTATAGCGCCATTTATTCCATGGCGCTTTACAAGTGAAAGGGTATACGTACAACAATCATTAACAGTACATAACAGACTGGTACAGGAGGAGAGAGGACCCTGCCCGCGAGGGCTTACAGTCTACAGGTAATGGGTGATGGTACAATAGGTGAGGACAGAGCTGGTTGCGCAGTGGTCTACTGGACTGAGGGCTGTTGTAGGTTATAGGCTTGTTGGAAGAGGTGGGTCTTGAGGTTCCTCTTGAAGCTTTCCACGGTAGGGGAGAGTCTGATGTGCTGAGGTAGAGCATTCCAAAGTATGGGGGATGCACGGGAGAAATCTTGTACGCGATTGTGGGAAGAGAAGATAAGGGAGGAGCAGAGAAGGAGATCTTGTGAGGATCTGAGGTTGCGTGCAGGTAGGTACCGGGAGACTAGGTCACAGATGTAGGGAGGAGACAGGTTGTGCATGGCTTTGTATGTCATGGTTAGTGTTTTGAACTGGAGTCGTTGGGTGATGGGAAGCCAGTGAAGGGATTGGCAGAGTGGCGAGGCTGGGGAGTAGCGAGGGGAGAGGTGGATTAAGCGGGCCGCAGAGTTTAGGATAGATTGGAGGGGTGCAAGAGTGTTGGAAGGGAGGCCAGAGAGCAGGAGGTTGCAGTAGTCGAGGCGGGAGATGATGAGGGCATGCACTAATGTTTTTGCTGATTCTTGGTTAAGGAAAGCACGGATCCGGGAGATGTTTTTGAGTTGTAATCGGCATGAGGTGAAGAGGGCTTGGATGTGTGGCTTGAAGGATAGAGCAGAGTCGAGGGTCACTCCAAGGCAACGAGCTTGTGAGACTGGGGAGAGTAAGCAACCATCGAGTTTGATGGAAAGGCTTGTTGGAGGAGATGAGTGAGGAGGAGGAAAGACAATGAATTCTGTTTTGTCCATGTTAAGTTTTAGGAATCGCACAGAGAAGAAGGATGAAATAGCAGACAGACATTGTGGGATTCTGGTTAGTAGAGAGGTAATGTCAGGTCCATTATACTAGCAAACACTCAGTGTACCTAGTGGCATCCTATCTGTGGCTATTGGACTTTGCTATAGTCCCACTAGTGCCAAGACATTTGCAGAGCGCATCTGCCTGCGTTGCACACTCCAACTAATTATAAGTAAGCCATTATACTAGCAAACACTCAGTGTACCTAGTGGCATCCTATACGTGGCTATTGGACCTTGCTATAGTCCCACTAGTGCCAAGACATTTGCAGAGCGCATCTGCCTGCGTTGCACACTCCAACTAATTATAAGTAAGCCATTATACTAGCAAACACTCAGTGTACCTAGTGGCATCCTATACGTGGCTATTGGACCTTGCTATAGTCCCACTAGTGCCAAGACATTTGCAGAGCGCATCTGCCTGCGTTGCACACTCCAACTAATTATAAGTAAGCCATTATAATAGCAAACACTCAGTGTACCTAGTGGCATCCTATACGTGGCTATTGGACCTTGCTATAGTCCCACTAGTGCCAAGACATTTGCAGAGCGCATCTGCCTGCGTTGCACACTCCAACTAATTATAAGTAAGCCATTATTATTATTATTATTATTATTTATTATTATAGCGCCATTTATTCCATGGCGCTTTACAAGTGAAAGGGTATACGTACAACAATCATTAACAGTACATAACAGACTGGTACAGGAGGAGAGAGGACCCTGCCCGCGAGGGCTTACAGTCTACAGGGAATGGGTGATGGTACAATAGGTGAGGACAGAGCTGGTTGCGCAGTGGTCTACTGGACTGAGGGCTGTTGTAGGTTATAGGCTTGTTGGAAGAGGTGGGTCTTGAGGTTCCTCTTGAAGCTTTCCACGGTAGGGGAGAGTCTGATGTGCTGAGGTAGAGCATTCCAAAGTATGGGGGATGCACGGGAGAAATCTTGTACGCGATTGTGGGAAGAGGAGATAAGGGAGGAGCAGAGAAGGAGATCTTGTGAGGATCTGAGGTTGCGTGCAGGTAGGTACCGGGAGACTAGGTCACAGATGTAGGGAGGAGACAGGTTGTGCATGGCTTTGTATGTCATGGTTAGTGTTTTGAACTGGAGTCGTTGGGTGATGGGAAGCCAGTGAAGGGATTGGCAGAGTGGCGAGGCTGGGGAGTAGCGAGGGGAGAGGTGGATTAAGCGGGCCGCAGAGTTTAGGATAGATTGGAGGGGTGCAAGAGTGTTGGAAGGGAGGCCAGAGAGCAGGAGGTTGCAGTAGTCGAGGCGGGAGATGATGAGGGCATGCACTAATGTTTTTGCTGATTCTTGGTTAAGGAAAGCACGGATCCGGGAGATGTTTTTGAGTTGTAATCGGCATGAGGTGAAGAGGGCTTGGATGTGTGGCTTGAAGGATAGAGCAGAGTCGAGGGTCACTCCAAGGCAACGAGCTTGTGAGACTGGGGAGAGTAAGCAACCATCGAGTTTGATGGAAAGGCTTGTTGGAGGAGATGAGTGAGGAGGAGGAAAGACAATGAATTCTGTTTTGTCCATGTTAAGTTTTAGGAATCGCACAGAGAAGAAGGATGAAATAGCAGACAGACATTGTGGGATTCTGGTTAGTAGAGAGGTAATGTCAGGTCCATTATACTAGCAAACACTCAGTGTACCTAGTGGCATCCTATCTGTGGCTATTGGACTTTGCTATAGTCCCACTAGTGCCAAGACATTTGCAGAGCGCATCTGCCTGCGTTGCACACTCCAACTAATTATAAGTAAGCCATTATACTAGCAAACACTCAGTGTACCTAGTGGCATCCTATACGTGGCTATTGGACCTTGCTATAGTCCCACTAGTGCCAAGACATTTGCAGAGCGCATCTGCCTGCGTTGCACACTCCAACTAATTATAAGTAAGCCATTATACTAGCAAACACTCAGTGTACCTAGTGGCATCCTATACGTGGCTATTGGACCTTGCTATAGTCCCACTAGTGCCAAGACATTTGCAGAGCGCATCTGCCTGCGTTGCACACTCCAACTAATTATAAGTAAGCCATTATTATTATTATTATTATTATTTATTATTATAGCGCCATTTATTCCATGGCGCTTTACAAGTGAAAGGGTATACGTACAACAATCATTAACAGTACATAACAGACTGGTACAGGAGGAGAGAGGACCCTGCCCGCGAGGGCTTACAGTCTACAGGGAATGGGTGATGGTACAATAGGTGAGGACAGAGCTGGTTGCGCAGTGGTCTACTGGACTGAGGGCTGTTGTAGGTTATAGGCTTGTTGGAAGAGGTGGGTCTTGAGGTTCCTCTTGAAGCTTTCCACGGTAGGGGAGAGTCTGATGTGCTGAGGTAGAGCATTCCAAAGTATGGGGGATGCACGGGAGAAATCTTGTACGCGATTGTGGGAAGAGGAGATAAGGGAGGAGCAGAGAAGGAGATCTTGTGAGGATCTGAGGTTGCGTGCAGGTAGGTACCGGGAGACTAGGTCACAGATGTAGGGAGGAGACAGGTTGTGCATGGCTTTGTATGTCATGGTTAGTGTTTTGAACTGGAGTCGTTGGGTGATGGGAAGCCAGTGAAGGGATTGGCAGAGTGGCGAGGCTGGGGAGTAGCGAGGGGAGAGGTGGATTAAGCGGGCCGCAGAGTTTAGGATAGATTGGAGGGGTGCAAGAGTGTTGGAAGGGAGGCCAGAGAGCAGGAGGTTGCAGTAGTCGAGGCGGGAGATGATGAGGGCATGCACTAATGTTTTTGCTGATTCTTGGTTAAGGAAAGCACGGATCCGGGAGATGTTTTTGAGTTGTAATCGGCATGAGGTGAAGAGGGCTTGGATGTGTGGCTTGAAGGATAGAGCAGAGTCGAGGGTCACTCCAAGGCAACGAGCTTGTGAGACTGGGGAGAGTAAGCAACCATCGAGTTTGATGGAAAGGCTTGTTGGAGGAGATGAGTGAGGAGGAGGAAAGACAATGAATTCTGTTTTGTCCATGTTAAGTTTTAGGAATCGCACAGAGAAGAAGGATGAAATAGCAGACAGACATTGTGGGATTCTGGTTAGTAGAGAGGTAATGTCAGGTCCATTATACTAGCAAACACTCAGTGTACCTAGTGGCATCCTATCTGTGGCTATTGGACTTTGCTATAGTCCCACTAGTGCCAAGACATTTGCAGAGCGCATCTGCCTGCGTTGCACACTCCAACTAATTATAAGTAAGCCATTATACTAGCAAACACTCAGTGTACCTAGTGGCATCCTATACGTGGCTATTGGACCTTGCTATAGTCCCACTAGTGCCAAGACATTTGCAGAGCGCATCTGCCTGCGTTGCACACTCCAACTAATTATAAGTAAGCCATTATACTAGCAAACACTCAGTGTACCTAGTGGCATCCTATACGTGGCTATTGGACTTTGCTATAGTCCCACTAGTGCAAAGACATTTGCAGAGCACGTCTGCCTGCATTGCACACTCCAACTTTTTTAAACTAAGCAATTTTACTAGCAAACACTCAGTGTACCTAGTGGCATCCTATACGTGGCTATTGGACTTTGCTATAGTCCCACTAGTGCCAAGACATTTGCAGAGCGCATCTGCCTGCGTTGCACACTCCAACTAATTTTAACTTAACCATTATACTAGAAAACACTCAGTGTACCTAGTGGCATCCTATACGTGGCTATTGGACTTTGCTATAGTCCCACTAGTGCCAAGACATTTGCAGAGCGCATCTGCCTGCGTTGCACACTCCAACTAATTATAAGTAAGCCATTATACTAGCAAACACTCAGTGTACCTAGTGGCATCCTATACGTGGCTATTGGACCTTGCTATAGTCCCACTAGTGCCAAGACATTTGCAGAGCGCATCTGCCTGCGTTGCACACTCCAACTAATTATAAGTAAGCCATTATACTAGCAAACACTCAGTGTACCTAGTGGCATCCTATACGTGGCTATTGGACCTTGCTATAGTCCCACTAGTGCCAAGACATTTGCAGAGCGCATCTGCCTGCGTTGCACACTCCAACTAATTATAAGTAAGCCATTATACTAGCAAACACTCAGTGTACCTAGTGGCATCCTATACGTGGCTATTGGACCTTGCTATAGTCCCACTAGTGCCAAGACATTTGCAGAGCGCATCTGCCTGCGTTGCACACTCCAACTAATTATAAGTAAGCCATTATACTAGCAAACACTCAGTGTACCTAGTGGCATCCTATACGTGGCTATTGGACCTTGCTATAGTCCCACTAGTGCCAAGACATTTGCAGAGCGCATCTGCCTGCGTTGCACACTCCAACTAATTATAAGTAAGCCATTATACTAGCAAACACTCAGTGTACCTAGTGGCATCCTATCTGTGGCTATTGGACTTTGCTATAGTCCCACTAGTGCCAAGACATTTGCAGAGCGCATCTGCCTGCGTTGCACACTCCAACTAATTACAAGTAAGCCATTATACTAGCAAACACTCAGTGTACCTAGTGGCATCCTATACGTGGCTATTGGACTTTGCTATAGTCCCACTAGTGCCAAGACATTTGCAGAGCGCATCTGCCTGCGTTGCACACTCCAACTAATTATAAGTAAGCCATTATACTAGCAAACACTCAGTGTACCTAGTGGCATCCTATACGTGGCTATTGGACTTTGCTATAGTCCCACTAGTGCCAAGACATTTGCAGAGCGCATCTGCCTGCGTTGCACACTCCAACTAATTTTAACTTAGCCATTATACTAGCAAACACTCAGTGTACCTAGTGGCATCCTATACGTGGCTATTGGACTTTGCTATAGTCCCACTAGTGCCAAGACATTTGCAGAGCGCATCTGCCTGCGTTGCACACTCCAACTAATTATAAGTAAGCCATTATACTAGCAAACACTCAGTGTACCTAGTGGCATCCTATACGTGGCTATTGGACTTTGCTATAGTCCCACTAGTGCAAAGACATTTGCAGAGCACGTCTGCCTGCATTGCACACTCCAACTTTTTTAAACTAAGCAATTTTACTAGCAAACACTCAGTGTACCTAGTGGCATCCTATACGTGGCTATTGGACTTTGCTATAGTCCCACTAGTGCCAAGACATTTGCAGAGCGCATCTGCCTGCGTTGCACACTCCAACTAATTTTAACTTAACCATTATACTAGCAAACACTCAGTGTACCTAGTGGCATCCTATACGTGGCTATTGGACTTTGCTATAGTCCCACTAGTGCCAAGACATTTGCAGAGCGCATCTGCCTGCGTTGCACACTCCAACTAATTATAAGTAAGCCATTATACTAGCAAACACTCAGTGTACCTAGTGGCATCCTATACGTGGCTATTGGACCTTGCTATAGTCCCACTAGTGCCAAGACATTTGCAGAGCGCATCTGCCTGCGTTGCACACTCCAACTAATTATAAGTAAGCCATTATACTAGCAAACACTCAGTGTACCTAGTGGCATCCTATACGTGGCTATTGGACTTTGCTATAGTCCCACTAGTGCCAAGACATTTGCAGAGCGCATCTGCCTGCGTTGCACACTCCAACTAATTATAAGTAAGCCATTATACTAGCAAACACTCAGTGTACCTAGTGGCATCCTATACGTGGCTATTGGACCTTGCTATAGTCCCACTAGTGCCAAGACATTTGCAGAGCGCATCTGCCTGCGTTGCACACTCCAACTAATTATAAGTAAGCCATTATACTAGCAAACACTCAGTGTACCTAGTGGCATCCTATCTGTGGCTATTGGACTTTGCTATAGTCCCACTAGTGCCAAGACATTTGCAGAGCGCATCTGCCTGCGTTGCACACTCCAACTAATTATAAGTAAGCCATTATACTAGCAAACACTCAGTGTACCTAGTGGCATCCTATACGTGGCTATTGGACTTTGCTATAGTCCCACTAGTGCCAAGACATTTGCAGAGCGCATCTGCCTGCGTTGCACACTCCAACTAATTATAAGTAAGCCATTATACTAGCAAACACTCAGTGTACCTAGTGGCATCCTATACGTGGCTATTGGACTTTGCTATAGTCCCACTAGTGCCAAGACATTTGCAGAGCGCAACTGCCTGCGTTGCACACTCCAACTAATTTTAACTTAGCCATTATACTAGCAAACACTCAGTGTACCTAGTGGCATCCTATACGTGGCTATTGGACTTTGCTATAGTCCCACTAGTGCCAAGACATTTGCAGAGCGCATCTGCCTGCGTTGCACACTCCAACTAATTATAAGTAAGCCATTATACTAGCAAACACTCAGTGTACCTAGTGGCATCCTATACGTGGCTATTGGACTTTGCTATAGTCCCACTAGTGCCAAGACATTTGCAGAGCGCATCTGCCTGCGTTGCACACTCCAACTAATTTTAACTTAGCCATTATACTAGCAAACACTCAGTGTACCTAGTGGCATCCTATACGTGGCTATTGGACTTTGCTATAGTCCCACTAGTGCAAAGACATTTGCAGAGCACGTCTGCCTGCATTGCACACTCCAACTTTTTTAAACTAAGCAATTTTACTAGCAAACACTCAGTGTACCTAGTGGCATCCTATACGTGGCTATTGGACTTTGCTATAGTCCCACTAGTGCCAAGACATTTGCAGAGCGCATCTGCCTGCGTTGCACACTCCAACTAATTATAAGTAAGCCATTATACTAGCAAACACTCAGTGTACCTAGTGGCATCCTATCTGTGGCTATTGGACTTTGCTATAGTCCCACTAGTGCCAAGACATTTGCAGAGCGCATCTGCCTGCGTTGCACACTCCAACTAATTATAAGTAAGCCATTATACTAGCAAACACTCAGTGTACCTAGTGGCATCCTATACGTGGCTATTGGACCTTGCTATAGTCCCACTAGTGCCAAGACATTTGCAGAGCGCATCTGCCTGCGTTGCACACTCCAACTAATTATAAGTAAGCCATTATTATTATTATTATTATTATTTATTATTATAGCGCCATTTATTCCATGGCGCTTTACAAGTGAAAGGGTATACGTACAACAATCATTAACAGTACATAACAGACTGGTACAGGAGGAGAGAGGACCCTGCCCGCGAGGGCTTACAGTCTACAGGGAATGGGTGATGGTACAATAGGTGAGGACAGAGCTGGTTGCGCAGTGGTCTACTGGACTGAGGGCTGTTGTAGGTTATAGGCTTGTTGGAAGAGGTGGGTCTTGAGGTTCCTCTTGAAGCTTTCCACGGTAGGGGAGAGTCTGATGTGCTGAGGTAGAGCATTCCAAAGTATGGGGGATGCACGGGAGAAATCTTGTACGCGATTGTGGGAAGAGGAGATAAGGGAGGAGCAGAGAAGGAGATCTTGTGAGGATCTGAGGTTGCGTGCAGGTAGGTACCGGGAGACTAGGTCACAGATGTAGGGAGGAGACAGGTTGTGCATGGCTTTGTATGTCATGGTTAGTGTTTTGAACTGGAGTCGTTGGGTGATGGGAAGCCAGTGAAGGGATTGGCAGAGTGGCGAGGCTGGGGAGTAGCGAGGGGAGAGGTGGATTAAGCGGGCCGCAGAGTTTAGGATAGATTGGAGGGGTGCAAGAGTGTTGGAAGGGAGGCCAGAGAGCAGGAGGTTGCAGTAGTCGAGGCGGGAGATGATGAGGGCATGCACTAATGTTTTTGCTGATTCTTGGTTAAGGAAAGCACGGATCCGGGAGATGTTTTTGAGTTGTAATCGGCATGAGGTGAAGAGGGCTTGGATGTGTGGCTTGAAGGATAGAGCAGAGTCGAGGGTCACTCCAAGGCAACGAGCTTGTGAGACTGGGGAGAGTAAGCAACCATCGAGTTTGATGGAAAGGCTTGTTGGAGGAGATGAGTGAGGAGGAGGAAAGACAATGAATTCTGTTTTGTCCATGTTAAGTTTTAGGAATCGCACAGAGAAGAAGGATGAAATAGCAGACAGACATTGTGGGATTCTGGTTAGTAGAGAGGTAATGTCAGGTCCATTAGACTAGCAAACACTCAGTGTACCTAGTGGCATCCTATCTGTGGCTATTGGACTTTGCTATAGTCCCACTAGTGCCAAGACATTTGCAGAGCGCATCTGCCTGCGTTGCACACTCCAACTAATTATAAGTAAGCCATTATACTAGCAAACACTCAGTGTACCTAGTGGCATCCTATACGTGGCTATTGGACCTTGCTATAGTCCCACTAGTGCCAAGACATTTGCAGAGCGCATCTGCCTGCGTTGCACACTCCAACTAATTATAAGTAAGCCATTATACTAGCAAACACTCAGTGTACCTAGTGGCATCCTATACGTGGCTATTGGACCTTGCTATAGTCCCACTAGTGCCAAGACATTTGCAGAGCGCATCTGCCTGCGTTGCACACTCCAACTAATTATAAGTAAGCCATTATACTAGCAAACACTCAGTGTACCTAGTGGCATCCTATACGTGGCTATTGGACCTTGCTATAGTCCCACTAGTGCCAAGACATTTGCAGAGCGCATCTGCCTGCGTTGCACACTCCAACTAATTATAAGTAAGCCATTATACTAGCAAACACTCAGTGTACCTAGTGGCATCCTATACGTGGCTATTGGACCTTGCTATAGTCCCACTAGTGCCAAGACATTTGCAGAGCGCATCTGCCTGCGTTGCACACTCCAACTAATTATAAGTAAGCCATTATACTAGCAAACACTCAGTGTACCTAGTGGCATCCTATACGTGGCTATTGGACCTTGCTATAGTCCCACTAGTGCCAAGACATTTGCAGAGCGCATCTGCCTGCGTTGCACACTCCAACTAATTATAAGTAAGCCATTATACTAGCAAACACTCAGTGTACCTAGTGGCATCCTATACGTGGCTATTGGACCTTGCTATAGTCCCACTAGTGCCAAGACATTTGCAGAGCGCATCTGCCTGCGTTGCACACTCCAACTAATTATAAGTAAGCCATTATACTAGCAAACACTCAGTGTACCTAGTGGCATCCTATACGTGGCTATTGGACCTTGCTATAGTCCCACTAGTGCCAAGACATTTGCAGAGCGCATCTGCCTGCGTTGCACACTCCAACTAATTATAAGTAAGCCATTATACTAGCAAACACTCAGTGTACCTAGTGGCATCCTATACGTGGCTATTGGACCTTGCTATAGTCCCACTAGTGCCAAGACATTTGCAGAGCGCATCTGCCTGCGTTGCACACTCCAACTAATTATAAGTAAGCCATTATACTAGCAAACACTCAGTGTACCTAGTGGCATCCTATACGTGGCTATTGGACTTTGCTATAGTCCCACTAGTGCCAAGACATTTGCAGAGCGCATCTGCCTGCGTTGCACACTCCAACTAATTATAAGTAAGCCATTATACTAGCAAACACTCAGTGTACCTAGTGGCATCCTATACGTGGCTATTGGACTTTGCTATAGTCCCACTAGTGCCAAGACATTTGCAGAGCGCATCTGCCTGCGTTGCACACTCCAACTAATTTTAACTTAGCCATTATACTAGCAAACACTCAGTGTACCTAGTGGCATCCTATACGTGGCTATTGGACTTTGCTATAGTCCCACTAGTGCCAAGACATTTGCAGAGCGCATCTGCCTGCGTTGCACACTCCAACTAATTATAAGTAAGCCATTATACTAGCAAACACTCAGTGTACCTAGTGGCATCCTATACGTGGCTATTGGACTTTGCTATAGTCCCACTAGTGCAAAGACATTTGCAGAGCACGTCTGCCTGCATTGCACACTCCAACTTTTTTAAACTAAGCAATTTTACTAGCAAACACTCAGTGTACCTAGTGGCATCCTATACGTGGCTATTGGACTTTGCTATAGTCCCACTAGTGCCAAGACATTTGCAGAGCGCATCTGCCTGCGTTGCACACTCCAACTAATTTTAACTTAACCATTATACTAGCAAACACTCAGTGTACCTAGTGGCATCCTATACGTGGCTATTGGACTTTGCTATAGTCCCACTAGTGCCAAGACATTTGCAGAGCGCATCTGCCTGCGTTGCACACTCCAACTAATTATAAGTAAGCCATTATACTAGCAAACACTCAGTGTACCTAGTGGCATCCTATACGTGGCTATTGGACCTTGCTATAGTCCCACTAGTGCCAAGACATTTGCAGAGCGCATCTGCCTGCGTTGCACACTCCAACTAATTATAAGTAAGCCATTATACTAGCAAACACTCAGTGTACCTAGTGGCATCCTATACGTGGCTATTGGACTTTGCTATAGTCCCACTAGTGCCAAGACATTTGCAGAGCGCATCTGCCTGCGTTGCACACTCCAACTAATTATAAGTAAGCCATTATACTAGCAAACACTCAGTGTACCTAGTGGCATCCTATACGTGGCTATTGGACCTTGCTATAGTCCCACTAGTGCCAAGACATTTGCAGAGCGCATCTGCCTGCGTTGCACACTCCAACTAATTATAAGTAAGCCATTATACTAGCAAACACTCAGTGTACCTAGTGGCATCCTATCTGTGGCTATTGGACTTTGCTATAGTCCCACTAGTGCCAAGACATTTGCAGAGCGCATCTGCCTGCGTTGCACACTCCAACTAATTATAAGTAAGCCATTATACTAGCAAACACTCAGTGTACCTAGTGGCATCCTATACGTGGCTATTGGACTTTGCTATAGTCCCACTAGTGCCAAGACATTTGCAGAGCGCATCTGCCTGCGTTGCACACTCCAACTAATTATAAGTAAGCCATTATACTAGCAAACACTCAGTGTACCTAGTGGCATCCTATACGTGGCTATTGGACTTTGCTATAGTCCCACTAGTGCCAAGACATTTGCAGAGCGCAACTGCCTGCGTTGCACACTCCAACTAATTTTAACTTAGCCATTATACTAGCAAACACTCAGTGTACCTAGTGGCATCCTATACGTGGCTATTGGACTTTGCTATAGTCCCACTAGTGCCAAGACATTTGCAGAGCGCATCTGCCTGCGTTGCACACTCCAACTAATTATAAGTAAGCCATTATACTAGCAAACACTCAGTGTACCTAGTGGCATCCTATACGTGGCTATTGGACTTTGCTATAGTCCCACTAGTGCCAAGACATTTGCAGAGCGCATCTGCCTGCGTTGCACACTCCAACTAATTTTAACTTAGCCATTATACTAGCAAACACTCAGTGTACCTAGTGGCATCCTATACGTGGCTATTGGACTTTGCTATAGTCCCACTAGTGCAAAGACATTTGCAGAGCACGTCTGCCTGCATTGCACACTCCAACTTTTTTAAACTAAGCAATTTTACTAGCAAACACTCAGTGTACCTAGTGGCATCCTATACGTGGCTATTGGACTTTGCTATAGTCCCACTAGTGCCAAGACATTTGCAGAGCGCATCTGCCTGCGTTGCACACTCCAACTAATTATAAGTAAGCCATTATACTAGCAAACACTCAGTGTACCTAGTGGCATCCTATCTGTGGCTATTGGACTTTGCTATAGTCCCACTAGTGCCAAGACATTTGCAGAGCGCATCTGCCTGCGTTGCACACTCCAACTAATTATAAGTAAGCCATTATACTAGCAAACACTCAGTGTACCTAGTGGCATCCTATACGTGGCTATTGGACCTTGCTATAGTCCCACTAGTGCCAAGACATTTGCAGAGCGCATCTGCCTGCGTTGCACACTCCAACTAATTATAAGTAAGCCATTATACTAGCAAACACTCAGTGTACCTAGTGGCATCCTATACGTGGCTATTGGACCTTGCTATAGTCCCACTAGTGCCAAGACATTTGCAGAGCGCATCTGCCTGCGTTGCATACTCCAACTAATTATAAGTAAGCCATTATTATTATTATTATTATTATTTATTATTATAGCGCCATTTATTCCATGGCGCTTTACAAGTGAAAGGGTATACGTACAACAATCATTAACAGTACATAACAGACTGGTACAGGAGGAGAGAGGACCCTGCCCGCGAGGGCTTACAGTCTACAGGGAATGGGTGATGGTACAATAGGTGAGGACAGAGCTGGTTGCGCAGTGGTCTACTGGACTGAGGGCTGTTGTAGGTTATAGGCTTGTTGGAAGAGGTGGGTCTTGAGGTTCCTCTTGAAGCTTTCCACGGTAGGGGAGAGTCTGATGTGCTGAGGTAGAGCATTCCAAAGTATGGGGGATGCACGGGAGAAATCTTGTACGCGATTGTGGGAAGAGGAGATAAGGGAGGAGCAGAGAAGGAGATCTTGTGAGGATCTGAGGTTGCGTGCAGGTAGGTACCGGGAGACTAGGTCACAGATGTAGGGAGGAGACAGGTTGTGCATGGCTTTGTATGTCATAGTTAGTGTTTTGAACTGGAGTCGTTGGGTGATGGGAAGCCAGTGAAGGGATTGGCAGAGTGGCGAGGCTGGGGAGTAGTGAGGGGAGAGGTGGATTAAACGGGCCGCAGAGTTTAGGATAGATTGGAGGGGTGCAAGAGTGTTGGAAGGGAGGCCAGAGAGCAGGAGGTTGCAGTAGTCGAGGCGGGAGATGATGAGGGCATGCACTAATGTTTTTGATGATTCTTGGTTAAGGAAAGCACGGATCCGGGAGATGTTTTTGAGTTGTAATCGGCATGAGGTGAAGAGGGCTTGGATGTGTGGCTTGAAGGATAGAGCAGAGTCGAGGGTCACTCCAAGGCAACGAGCTTGTGAGACTGGGGAGAGTAAGCAACCATCGAGTTTGATGGAAAGGCTTGTTGGAGGAGATGAGTGAGGAGGAGGAAAGACAATGAATTCTGTTTTGTCCATGTTAAGTTTTAGGAATCGCACAGAGAAGAAGGATGAAATAGCAGACAGACATTGTGGGATTCTGGTTAGTAGAGAGGTAATGTCAGGTCCATTATACTAGCAAACACTCAGTGTACCTAGTGGCATCCTATCTGTGGCTATTGGACTTTGCTATAGTCCCACTAGTGCCAAGACATTTGCAGAGCGCATCTGCCTGCGTTGCACACTCCAACTAATTATAAGTAAGCCATTATACTAGCAAACACTCAGTGTACCTAGTGGCATCCTATACGTGGCTATTGGACCTTGCTATAGTCCCACTAGTGCCAAGACATTTGCAGAGCGCATCTGCCTGCGTTGCACACTCCAACTAATTATAAGTAAGCCATTATACTAGCAAACACTCAGTGTACCTAGTGGCATCCTATACGTGGCTATTGGACTTTGCTATAGTCCCACTAGTGCAAAGACATTTGCAGAGCACGTCTGCCTGCATTGCACACTCCAACTTTTTTAAACTAAGCAATTATACTAGCAAACACTCAGTGTACCTAGTGGCATCCTATACGTGGCTATTGGACTTTGCTATAGTCCCACTAGTGCCAAGACATTTGCAGAGCGCATCTGCCTGCGTTGCACACTCCAACTAATTATAAGTAAGCCATTATACTAGCAAACACTCAGTGTACCTAGTGGCATCCTATACGTGGCTATTGGACATTGCTATAGTCCCACTAGTGCCAAGACATTTGCAGAGCGCATCTGCCTGCGTTGCACACTCCAACTAATTATAAGTAAGCCATTATACTAGCAAACACTCAGTGTACCTAGTGGCATCCTATACGTGGCTATTGGACTTTGCTATAGTCCCACTAGTGCCAAGACATTTGCAGAGCGCATCTGCCTGCGTTGCACACTCCAACTAATTATAAGTAAGCCATTATACTAGCAAACACTCAGTGTACCTAGTGGCATCCTATACGTGGCTATTGGACTTTGCTATAGTCCCACTAGTGCCAAGACATTTGCAGAGCGCATCTGCCTGCGTTGCACACTCCAACTAATTTTAACTTAGCCATTATACTAGCAAACACTCAGTGTACCTAGTGGCATCCTATACGTGGCTATTGGACTTTGCTATAGTCCCACTAGTGCCAAGACATTTGCAGAGCGCATCTGCCTGCGTTGCCCACTCCAACTAATTATAAGTAAGCCATTATACTAGCAAACACTCAGTGTACCTAGTGGCATCCTATACGTGGCTATTGGACTTTGCTATAGTCCCACTAGTGCCAAGACATTTGCAGAGCGCATCTGCCTGCGTTGCACACTCCAACTAATATTAACTTAGCCATTATACTAGCAAACACTCAGTGTACCTAGTGGCATCCTATACGTGGCTATTGGACTTTGCTATAGTCCCACTAGTGCCAAGACATTTGCAGAGCGCATCTGCCTGCGTTGCACACTCCAACTCATTATAACTAAGTTGCATTGTCAGGGATATTTATTCTTTATTATTCTGCTGTTAATAAAGCTAGACCACCACTGCAATCTTCACCACCTCTCAATTTTTACTACCACATTTTCAGTCCACAATCTTGTCGCAATCAACATGAGTGGCAAAATGACAGATGCTGGTGGAAAGGGGAAGAGGCGTGGTGGAAAAGGCAAAAAAGGTTTTGTCTGTGGGGAAAGTGCAGCAGCACTGAATACACGTTCAGAGACAACGCTGGCAGCTGGACACGACAAAATCTCCAAGGCGTAACTGGAGAGCTCTGGCCATTTTTCTAGGTTTGAAGCCCAAAAGGAGCAAGGCTCCAGTTGCACAGCCATGGCATCGATGTTCATTTGGAGATACTCCTGTATAGAGTTGAGCGCGGTTCGTGGTTCGTGGTTCTCCAGTTCGCGGCTCGAGTGATTTTGGGGCATGTTCTAGATCGAACTAGAACTCGAGCTTTTTGCAAAAGCTCGGTAGTTCTAGAAACGTTCGAGAACGGTTCTAGCAGCCAAAAAACAGCTAAATCATAGCTTGGTTTCTGCTGTAATAGTGTAAGTCACTCTGTGAATCAAACTATTATCACATTTCAGTGTATAGTGTGCGTGAACAGCGCCTTCAGATCACTGCTGTTTCTATAATGGCGATCGCCATTTTTTTTTTTTTTTTTTCTTGTCTTCCTTCCCTAAGTGCGCGCGTCTTGTGGGGCGGGCCAGCATGTCAGCCAATCCCAGACACACACACAGCTAAGTGGACTTTGAGCCAGAGAAGCAACGGCATGTGTGATAGGATCTGCATGTCACATGTCCCTGCATTATAAAACCGGACATTTTCTTCACGGACGCCATTATCTGCCTTCTGCGTCTTTGGTGTCAGACATCACTGTCGCAGCTCCGTCTTCCTGAGTCCTATAGCCGATACAGCTGTATGCGCTGCATACACAGCGTTAGACAGCTTAGGGAGAGCACTTTATAGCAGTCCTTTTAAGGGCTCCAACCGGCAGGGTCAGAGAGCCATAGGTGACAGGTCCTGCAAACAGCAACAGCGTCTGTGTAGCCCAGGTCAGGGATTTCCTACCTGCATTTCACCATTAGGAGGGAATAGAAAGGCAGTCTTCCATTCCTCTACCCAGAGCACCACAATCCTGCCACTGTACCCTCTTGTCCTCTGCACACTCCAACTGATAACTAAGCCATTATACTAGCAAACACTCAGTGTACCTAGTGGCATCCTATACGTGGCTATTGGACTTTGCTATAGTCCCACTAGTGCAAAGACATTTGCAGAGCGCGTCTGCCTGCATTGCACACTACAACTCATTCTAACCAAGCCATTATACTAGCAAACACTCAGTGTACCTAGTGGCATCCTATACGTGGCTATTGGACTTTGCTATAGTCCCACTAGTGCAAAGACATTTGCAGAGCGCGTCTGCCTGCGTTGCACACTACAACTCATTCTAACCAAGCCATTATACTAGCAAACACTCAGTGTACCTAGTGGCATCCTATACGTGGCTATTGGACTTTGCTATAGTCCCACTAGTGCAAAGACATTTGCAGAGCGCGTCTGCCTGCGTTGCACACTACAACTCATTCTAACCAAGCCATTATACTAGCAAACACTCAGTGTACCTAGTGGCATCCTATACGTGGCTATTGGACTTTGCTATAGTCCCACTAGTGCAAAGACATTTGCAGAGCGCGTCTGCCTGCGTTGCACACTACAACTCATTCTAACCAAGCCATTATACTAGCAAACACTCAGTGTACCTAGTGGCATCCTATACGTGGCTATTGGACTTTGCTATAGTCCCACTAGTGCAAAGACATTTGCAGAGCGCGTCTGCCTGCGTTGCACACTACAACTCATTCTAACCAAGCCATTATACTAGCAAACACTCAGTGTACCTAGTGGCATCCTATACGTGGCTATTGGACTTTGCTATAGTCCCACTAGTGCAAAGACATTTGCAGAGCGCGTCTGCCTGCGTTGCACACTACAACTCATTCTAACCAAGCCATTATACTAGCAAACACTCAGTGTACCTAGTGGCATCCTATACGTGGCTATTGGACTTTGCTATAGTCCCACTAGTGCAAAGACATTTGCAGAGCGCGTCTGCCTGCGTTGCACACTACAACTCATTCTAACCAAGCCATTATACTAGCAAACACTCAGTGTACCTAGTGGCATCCTATACGTGGCTATTGGACTTTGCTATAGTCCCACTAGTGCAAAGACATTTGCAGAGCGCGTCTGCCTGCGTTGCACACTACAACTCATTCTAACCAAGCCATTATACTAGCAAACACTCAGTGTACCTAGTGGCATCCTATACGTGGCTATTGGACTTTGCTATAGTCCCACTAGTGCAAAGACATTTGCAGAGCGCGTCTGCCTGCGTTGCACACTACAACTCATTCTAACCAAGCCATTATACTAGCAAACACTCAGTGTACCTAGTGGCATCCTATACGTGGCTATTGGACTTTGCTATAGTCCCACTAGTGCAAAGACATTTGCAGAGCGCGTCTGCCTGCGTTGCACACTACAACTCATTCTAACCAAGCCATTATACTAGCAAACACTCAGTGTACCTAGTGGCATCCTATACGTGGCTATTGGACTTTGCTATAGTCCCACTAGTGCAAAGACATTTGCAGAGCGCGTCTGCCTGCGTTGCACACTACAACTCATTCTAACCAAGCCATTATACTAGCAAACACTCAGTGTACCTAGTGGCATCCTATACGTGGCTATTGGACTTTGCTATAGTCCCACTAGTGCAAAGACATTTGCAGAGCGCGTCTGCCTGCGTTGCACACTACAACTCATTCTAACCAAGCCATTATACTAGCAAACACTCAGTGTACCTAGTGGCATCCTATACGTGGCTATTGGACTTTGCTATAGTCCCACTAGTGCAAAGACATTTGCAGAGCGCGTCTGCCTGCGTTGCACACTACAACTCATTCTAACCAAGCCATTATACTAGCAAACACTCAGTGTACCTAGTGGCATCCTATACGTGGCTATTGGACTTTGCTATAGTCCCACTAGTGCAAAGACATTTGCAGAGCGCGTCTGCCTGCGTTGCACACTACAACTCATTCTAACCAAGCCATTATACTAGCAAACACTCAGTGTACCTAGTGGCATCCTATACGTGGCTATTGGACTTTGCTATAGTCCCACTAGTGCAAAGACATTTGCAGAGCGCGTCTGCCTGCGTTGCACACTACAACTCATTCTAACCAAGCCATTATACTAGCAAACACTCAGTGTACCTAGTGGCATCCTATACGTGGCTATTGGACTTTGCTATAGTCCCACTAGTGCAAAGACATTTGCAGCACGTCTGCCTGCGTTGCACACTCCAACTAATTATAACTAAGTTGCATTGTCAGGGATATTTATTCTTTATTATTCTGCTGTTAATAAAGCTAGACCACCACTGCAATCTTCACCACCTCTCAATTTTTACTACCACATTTTCAGTCCACAATCTTGTCGCAATCAACATGAGTGGCAAAATGACAGATGCTGGTGGAAAGGGGAAGAGGCGTGGTGGAAAAGGCAAAAAAGGTTTTGTCCGTGGGGAAGGTGGCAAAGCTCCATTATCATCTGCTGAAGATAGACCATCTACCAGCAAAAGTAAGATGTCTACTACTTACCGTGGACAATCCGATGTGCTCCCTTTGTTACGGACACGAACAACAGGAACAAAGGTAGATGATGGGCAAAAAAGGAAAATGCTTGAATGGATCTCAAGTGGTCCAACAAGTGCCCTCTCTGCCACTTCAAGTACCGCATCCAAAAAACACCAGTCCTCTGAGTTGTCATCCCAATCAAACTTGCTTTCTCCCAGCTCTGAAGTCTCCATCAGCCCTGCACAGTATGGTGGAACTGAGATGGCTGAGTCTGCAGAGCTGTTCAGTCACACTATAGCCTGGGAATCAGAGGTCTGCTCCCAAGCTACAGTGAGTACAGAACAGGAAATGGTCTGCAGTGATGCCCAGAACCTTTGTGACTCAGATTCAGGCCGTGAGGACCAAGTTTCTGAGCATAATGTTGACCCTTTGTCACAAACTGTAACACCTGTGGTTATAGACAATGAGGAACATACTGATGAAGATGAGACGCAGATACCCGATTGGGATGACAACTTAAATATTCGGTCAGGGCAAGAAGAGGCTCGGTCTGAGGGGGAGGGGAGTGCAAACACAACAATTGATGATGACGTTCTAGATCCCACCTACTGTCAACCCCCAGTCAGGCACTCGAGGAGGTCAACAGAGGCGGTGGAGGAGGATGCAACCGACGACGAAGTTACCTTGCGCCTTCCTGGACAGAGTCGGAGCACTGGTAGCACGTCTACAACTGCATCCTCAGCCACCACTCTGCCTATGAGCATTATTCGGGGTGGATCAACAGGTCGCATGGCCTCTAAGCCTTGCCTAGCCTGGTCCTTTTTTCACATCGAAAAAGATCGCCCAACTCATGTGATATGTAACATTTGTCATGATTCTGTTAGTAGAGGTCAAAACCTCAGCAGTTTGACAACTTCTTCCATGAATCGTCACATGACTAAATATCATAAGTCCCGGTGGGAAGCTCACCGTGCTGCAATGCGGCCTAGTGGAGCGAACCATCCACCGCCCGCCCCTTCCACTGCATCCGCGCGCTCTTCATCTTCTAGGACTGTGGGGACAGCTGCCACACCTGTTTTTCCACGCAAAACTTCCACCACTGTAACCGCAACAGGCAGTTTGCTTGTAAGGTCGTCAGTTGGTTTGGAAGGGGAAACAAGTGAGTGTGTACAGCTCTCTCAGACATCGATAGCACCAACGTTGGATGAAGGCAACATCATGTCTCCGCCTGCACTTTCCTCACAAACCTGCATTTTTCAAGGGACACCCTACTCAACACCGTCTACACACAGCAGCCAGATCTCTGTCCCTCAGATGTGGTCAAATAAAAGGCCACTTCCTCCGACCCATGACAAAGCTAAGAGGTTGACTCTATCCCTCTGTAAGCTGTTGGCTACCGAAATGCTGCCTTTCCGCCTAGTGGACACACAGGATTTTAGAGACCTTATGTCTGTCGCTGTGCCCCAGTACCAGATGCCTAGTCGCCACTACTTCTCTAAGAAAGGTGTGCCCGCGCTACACCAGCATGTCGCACACAACATCACCGCTTCCTTGAGAAACTCTGTGTGTGAACGGGTGCATTTCACCACCGATACTTGGACCAGTAAGCATGGACAGGGACGTTACATGTCGCTGACTGGGCACTGGGTAACTATGGTGATAGATGGTGAAGGGTCTGCTGCACAAGTCTTGCCGTCCCCACGACTTGTGTGTCAATCCTCTGTCTGTCCAAGTTCCGCCACTGCTTCTGCATCCTCCACCTCATCTGGGTCCTCCACCTCCGCCCCAAGCCTGCCTGGTCAGGCCACCAGCGTTCTCACTGCGCAGAAGGAATCACGCACCCCTCATTACTATGCTGGCAGCAGAGCGCAACGGCATCAGGCGGTCTTTAGCTTGACATGTCTTGGTAATAAGAGTCACACAGCTGAGGAGTTGTGGTCAGCTTTGCGGTCCGAGTTTAATAAATGGTTGTCTCCACTCAAACTGCAGCCTGGTAAGGCCGTGTGCGACAATGCTGCAAACCTGGGTGCGGCACTTCGCCTGGGCAAGGTGACACACGTACCTTGTATGGCTCACGTGTTGAACCTTGTCGTGCAGCAATTTTTAACACACTATCCCGGCCTAGATGGCCTTCTGAACAGGGCACGAAAACTGTCAGCTCACTTCCGCCGTTCAAGCGCCGCAGCAGAGCGACTTGCATCGCTCCAGAAGTCTTTCGGCCTGCCGGTTCATCGCCTGAAATGCGATGTGGCGACACGCTGGAATTCAACTCTCCACATGTTACAGCGACTGTGGCAGCACCGCAGAGCCCTGGTGCAATACGTCATGACGTATAGCCTGGGCCAACGAGATGCAGAGGTGGGGCAGATCACCCTGATGGAGTGGTCTCAGATCAAGGACCTATGCACCCTTCTGCACAGTTTCGACATGGCGACGAATATGTTTAGCTCTGACAATGCCATTATCAGCATGACGATTCCAGTCATTTACATGCTGGAGCACACGCTAAACACTATTCGGAGTCAGGGGGTGGGACAACATGAAGGGGAGGAACTACAGGAGGATTCATATGCGCAAGGGACAACAACATCACGAAGGTCCAGACGTTCATCATCACCAACGCAGCAGGCATGGGACCATGGGGGACAGGGATCGACAAGGGCGCATAGTAGCAGGCGAAATGTTGAGCAAGGTGCAGGAGAACATGAAGAAATGGAGGACGAACTGTCCATGGACATGGAAGACTCAGCGGATGAGGGAGACCTTGGTCAAATTTCAGTTGAAAGAGGTTGGGGTCAGATGTCAGAGGAAGAAAGAACGGGTAGCACCTCTATGCCACAAACACAGCATGGACTTGGTCCGCATGGCTGCGCAAGACACATGAGTGCCTTTTTGTTGCACTACCTCCAACATGACAGTCGTATTGTCAAAATTAGAAGTGATGATGACTACTGGATTGCCACACTATTAGATCCCCGGTACAAGTCCAAATTTTGTGACATAATTCCAGCCATAGAAAGGGACGCACGTATGCAGGAGTATCAGCAGAAGCTGTTACTAGATCTTAGCTCGGCTTTTCCACCAAACAACCGTGCAGGTGCAGGGAGTGAATCTCCCAGTTGTAACTTGACAAACATGGGACGGTCTCGTCATCTTCAACAGTCTACCCGTACCAGTAGGACCTTTTCTGGTGCCGGTAACAGCAATTTTATGGAATCTTTTCATAATTTTTTTAGACCCTCTTTTGCAAGGCCACCAGAGACAACAAGTCTGACACATAGTCAACGGCTGGAGAGGATGATACAGGAGTATCTCCAAATGAACATCGATGCCATGACTGTGCAACTGGAGCCTTGCTCCTTTTGGGCTTCAAACCTACAAAAATGGCCAGAGCTCGCAACTTACGCCTTGGAGATTTTGTCGTGTCCAGCTGCCAGCGTTGTCTCTGAACGTGTATTCAGTGCTGCTGGGTGTGTGCTGACAGATAAGCGCACGCGTCTGTCCAGTGACAATGTGGACAGACTGACGTTCATCAAAATGAACAAGTCATGGATCCAGAAGGAATTTACTACCCCTGTGTCATCCTGGGGAGAGTAAATGCTTGTGGATTTGGAATGTGCTTGATGCAAATCAAAACATCCTGTTTGCAACTAGGGCCCAAGTGCTGCCACTGATGGGGTGGGTGTCTGTGTGGCCCAATTTTTGGAAAAAAGGGAGACTCCGCTTGGAGTAACCCTTGCTTGCTGTGTTTTTAAAAGAAGCCAAGATGAACAGAGCTGGGATCAGGAAAGACTTTGCTACCTACCCCGGTGTCCTCCTGGGGACGGCTAAGAATAGCGTATTTTTGAATGTGCTTGATGCAAATCAAAACATCCTGTTTGCAACTAGGGCCCAAGTGCTGCCACTGATGGGGTGGGTGTCTGTGTGGCCCAATTTTTGGAAAAAAGGGAGACTCCGCTTGGAGTAACCCTTGCTTGCTGTGTTTTTAAAAGAAGCCAAGATGAACAGAGCTGGGATCAGGAAAGACTTTGCTACCTACCCCGGTGTCATCCTGGGGACGGCTAAGAATAGCGTATTTTTGAATGTGCTTGATGCAAATCAAAACATCCTGTTTGCAACTAGGGCCCAAGTGCTGCCACTGATGGGGTGGGTGTCTGTGTGGCCCAATTTTTGGAAAAAAGGGAGACTCCGCTTGGAGTAACCCTTGCTTGCTGTGTTTTTAAAAGAAGCCAAGATGAACAGAGCTGGGATCAGGAAAGACTTTGCTACCTACCCCGGTGTCATCCTGGGGACGGCTAAGAATAGCGTATTTTTGAATGTGCTTGATGCAAATCAAAACATCCTGTTTGCAACTAGGGCCCAAGTGCTGCCACTGATGTGGTGGGTGTCTGTGTGGCCCAATTTTTGGAAAAAAGGGAGACTCCGCTTGGAGTAACCCTTGCTTGCTGTGTTTTTAAAAGAAGCCAAGATGAACAGAGCTGGGATCAGGAAAGACTTTGCTACCTACCCCGGTGTCATCCTGGGGACGGATAAGAATGGCGTATTTTTGAATGTGCTTGATGCAAATCTAGCTGTGAAGTGTACAACTGGGGCACAACTGCTGCCACTGAATGGGTGGGTGTGTGTGGGGCCCAATTTTTGGAAAAAAGGGGAGACTCCGCTTGGAGTAACCCTTGCTTACATTGTTTTTAAAAGAAGCCAAGATGAACAAGTCATGGGTCAGCAAAGACTTTGCTACCTACCCCAGTGTCATCCTGGGGACGGCTAAGAATAGCGTATTTTTGAATGTGCTTGATGCAAATCAAAACATCCTGTTTGCAACTAGGGCCCAAGTGCTGCCACTGATGGGGTGGGTGTCTGTGTGGCCCAATTTTTGGAAAAAAGGGAGACTCCGCTTGGAGTAACCCTTGCTTGCTGTGTTTTTAAAAGAAGCCAAGATGAACAGAGCTGGGATCAGGAAAGACTTTGCTACCTACCCCGGTGTCATCCTGGGGACGGCTAAGAATAGCGTATTTTTGAATGTGCTTGATGCAAATCAAAACATCCTGTTTGCAACTAGGGCCCAAGTGCTGCCACTGATGGGGTGGGTGTCTGTGTGGCCCAATTTTTGGAAAAAGGGAGACTCCGCTTGGAGTAACCCTTGCTTGCTGTGTTTTTAAAAGAAGCCAAGATGAACAGAGCTGGGATCAGGAAAGACTTTGCTACCTACCCCGGTGTCATCCTGGGGACGGATAAGAATGGCGTATTTTTGAATGTGCTTGATGCAAATCTAGCTGTGAAGTGTACAACTGGGGCACAACTGCTGCCACTGAATGGGTGGGTGTGTGTGGGGCCCAATTTTTGGAAAAAAGGGGAGACTCCGCTTGGAGTAACCCTTGCTTACATTGTTTTTAAAAGAAGCCAAGATGAACAAGTCATGGGTCAGCAAAGACTTTGCTACCTACCCCAGTGTCATCCTGGGGACGGCTAAGAATAGCGTATTTTTGAATGTGCTTGATGCAAATCAAAACATCCTGTTTGCAACTAGGGCCCAAGTGCTGCCACTGATGGGGTGGGTGTCTGTGTGGCCCAATTTTTGGAAAAAAGGGAGACTCCGCTTGGAGTAACCCTTGCTTGCTGTGTTTTTAAAAGAAGCCAAGATGAACAGAGCTGGGATCAGGAAAGACTTTGCTACCTACCCCGGTGTCATCCTGGGGACGGATAAGAATGGCGTATTTTTGAATGTGCTTGATGCAAATCTAGCTGTGAAGTGTACAACTGGGGCACAACTGCTGCCACTGAATGGGTGGGTGTGTGTGGGGCCCAATTTTTGGAAAAAAGGGGAGACTCCGCTTGGAGTAACCCTTGCTTACATTGTTTTTAAAAGAAGCCAAGATGAACAAGTCATGGGTCAGCAAAGACTTTGCTACCTACCCCAGTGTCATCCTGGGGACGGCTAAGAATAGCGTATTTTTGAATGTGCTTGATGCAAATCAAAACATCCTGTTTGCAACTAGGGCCCAAGTGCTGCCACTGATGGGGTGGGTGTCTGTGTGGCCCAATTTTTGGAAAAAAGGGAGACTCCGCTTGGAGTAACCCTTGCTTGCTGTGTTTTTAAAAGAAGCCAAGATGAACAGAGCTGGGATCAGGAAAGACTTTGCTACCTACCCCGGTGTCATCCTGGGGACGGATAAGAATGGCGTATTTTTGAATGTGCTTGATGCAAATCTAGCTGTGAAGTGTACAACTGGGGCACAACTGCTGCCACTGAATGGGTGGGTGTGTGTGGGGCCCAATTTTTGGAAAAAAGGGGAGACTCCGCTTGGAGTAACCCTTGCTTACATTGTTTTTAAAAGAAGCCAAGATGAACAAGTCATGGGTCAGCAAAGACTTTGCTACCTACCCCAGTGTCATCCTGGGGACGGCTAAGAATAGCGTATTTTTGAATGTGCTTGATGCAAATCAAAACATCCTGTTTGCAACTAGGGCCCAAGTGCTGCCACTGATGGGGTGGGTGTCTGTGTGGCCCAATTTTTGGAAAAAAGGGAGACTCCGCTTGGAGTAACCCTTGCTTGCTGTGTTTTTAAAAGAAGCCAAGATGAACAGAGCTGGGATCAGGAAAGACTTTGCTACCTACCCCGGTGTCATCCTGGGGACGGATAAGAATGGCGTATTTTTGAATGTGCTTGATGCAAATCTAGCTGTGAAGTGTACAACTGGGGCACAACTGCTGCCACTGAATGGGTGGGTGTGTGTGGGGCCCAATTTTTGGAAAAAAGGGGAGACTCCGCTTGGAGTAACCCTTGCTTACATTGTTTTTAAAAGAAGCCAAGATGAACAAGTCATGGGTCAGCAAAGACTTTGCTACCTACCCCAGTGTCATCCTGGGGACGGCTAAGAATAGCGTATTTTTGAATGTGCTTGATGCAAATCAAAACATCCTGTTTGCAACTAGGGCCCAAGTGCTGCCACTGATGGGGTGGGTGTCTGTGTGGCCCAATTTTTGGAAAAAAGGGAGACTCCGCTTGGAGTAACCCTTGCTTGCTGTGTTTTTAAAAGAAGCCAAGATGAACAGAGCTGGGATCAGGAAAGACTTTGCTACCTACCCCGGTGTCATCCTGGGGACGGATAAGAATGGCGTATTTTTGAATGTGCTTGATGCAAATCTAGCTGTGAAGTGTACAACTGGGGCACAACTGCTGCCACTGAATGGGTGGGTGTGTGTGGGGCCCAATTTTTGGAAAAAAGGGGAGACTCCGCTTGGAGTAACCCTTGCTTACATTGTTTTTAAAAGAAGCCAAGATGAACAAGTCATGGGTCAGCAAAGACTTTGCTACCTACCCCAGTGTCATCCTGGGGACGGCTAAGAATAGCGTATTTTTGAATGTGCTTGATGCAAATCAAAACATCCTGTTTGCAACTAGGGCCCAAGTGCTGCCACTGATGGGGTGGGTGTCTGTGTGGCCCAATTTTTGGAAAAAAGGGAGACTCCGCTTGGAGTAACCCTTGCTTGCTGTGTTTTTAAAAGAAGCCAAGATGAACAGAGCTGGGATCAGGAAAGACTTTGCTACCTACCCCGGTGTCATCCTGGGGACGGATAAGAATGGCGTATTTTTGAATGTGCTTGATGCAAATCTAGCTGTGAAGTGTACAACTGGGGCACAACTGCTGCCACTGAATGGGTGGGTGTGTGTGGGGCCCAATTTTTGGAAAAAAGGGGAGACTCCGCTTGGAGTAACCCTTGCTTACATTGTTTTTAAAAGAAGCCAAGATGAACAAGTCATGGGTCAGCAAAGACTTTGCTACCTACCCCAGTGTCATCCTGGGGACGGCTAAGAATAGCGTATTTTTGAATGTGCTTGATGCAAATCAAAACATCCTGTTTGCAACTAGGGCCCAAGTGCTGCCACTGATGGGGTGGGTGTCTGTGTGGCCCAATTTTTGGAAAAAAGGGAGACTCCGCTTGGAGTAACCCTTGCTTGCTGTGTTTTTAAAAGAAGCCAAGATGAACAGAGCTGGGATCAGGAAAGACTTTGCTACCTACCCCGGTGTCATCCTGGGGACGGATAAGAATGGCGTATTTTTGAATGTGCTTGATGCAAATCTAGCTGTGAAGTGTACAACTGGGGCACAACTGCTGCCACTGAAGGGGTGGGTGTGTGGGGCCCAATTTTTGGAAAAAAGGGAGACTCCGCTTGGAGTCACCTTGCGGTGTTTTACATGACTTTAGAAGGGCGTGCCATGCCTATATCTGTGTGTCCTCCTCTTTTTCCTTGTCCAGCTGTTTTGTTTTCGCATGAGTACATGTCCTTGTCACTTTCCCATGTGTTTGTGTTGTGTTGTGAGTTGTTTGTCACCTTTTGGACACCTTTGAGGGTGTTTTCTAGGTGTTTTACTGTGTTTGTGATTGCCTGCCATTGTTTCCTATGGGCTCGAGTTCGGTTCGTCGAACGTTCGACGAGCCGAACTCGAGCCAGACCCCCCGTTCGGCGAACCGCCTCGAGCCGAACCGGGACCGGTTCGCTCATCTCTACTCCTGTATCATCCTCTCCAGCCGTTGAGTATGTGTCAGACTTGTTGTCTCTGGTGGCCTTGCAAAAGAGGGTCTAAAAAAATTATGAAAAGATTCCATAAAATTGCTGTTACCGGCACCAGATACGGTCCTACTGGTACGGGTAGACTGTTGAAGATGACGAGACCGTCCCATGTTTGTCAAGTTACAACTGGGAGATTCCCTCCCTGCACCTGCACGGTTGTTTGGTGGAAAAGCCGAGCTAAGATCGAGTAACAGCTTCTGCTGATACTCCTGCATACGTGCGTCCCTTTCTATGGCTGGAATTATGTCACAAAATTTGGACTTGTACCGGGGATCTAATAGTGTGGCAATCCAGTAGTCATCATCACTTCTAATTTTGACAATACGACTGTCATGTTGGAGGTAGTGCAACAAAAAGGCACTCATGTGTCTTGCGCAGCCATGCGGACCAAGTCCACGCTGTGTTTGTGGCATAGAGGTGCTACCCGTTCTTTCTTCCTCTGACATCTCCCCCCAACCTCTTTCAACTGAAATTTGACCAAGGTCTCCCTCATCCGCTGAGTCTTCCATGTCCATGGACAGTTCGTCCTCCATTTCTTCATGTTCTCCTGCACCTTGCTCAACATTTCGCCTGCTACTATGCGCCCTTGTCGATCCCTGTTCCCCATGGTCCCATGCCTGCTGCGTTGGTGATGATGAACGTCTGGACCTTGGTGATGTTGTTGTCCCTTGCGCATATGAATCCTCCTGTAGTTCCTCCCCTTCATGTTGTCCCACCCCCTGACTCCGAATAGTGTTTAGCGTGTGCTCCAGCATGTAAATGACTGGAATCGTCATGCTGATAATGGCATTGTCAGAGCTAAACATATTCGTCGCCATGTCGAAACTGTGCAGAAGGGTGCATAGGTCCTTGATCTGAGACCACTCCATCAGGGTGATCTGCCCCACCTCTGCATCTCGTTGGCCCAGGCTATACGTCATGACGTATTGCACCAGGGCTCTGCGGTGCTGCCACAGTCGCTGTAACATGTGGAGAGTTGAATTCCAGCGTGTCGCCACATCGCATTTCAGGCGATGAACCGGCAGGCCGAAAGACTTCTGGAGCGATGCAAGTCGCTCTGCTGCGGCGCTTGAACGGCGGAAGTGAGCTGACAGTTTTCGTGCCCTGTTCAGAAGGCCATCTAGGCCGGGATAGTGTGTTAAAAATTGCTGGACGACAAGGTTCAACACGTGAGCCATACAAGGTACGTGTGTCACAATGCCCAGGCGAAGTGCCGCACCCAGGTTTGCAGCATTGTCGCACACGGCCTTACCAGGCTGCAGGTTGAGTGGAGACAACCATTTATTAAACTCGGACCGCAGAGCTGACCACAACTCCTCAGCTGTGTGACTCTTATTCCCAAGACATGTCAAGCTAAAGACCGCCTGATGCCGTTACGCTCTGCTGCCAGCATAGTAATGAGGCGTGCGTGATTCCTTCTGCGCAGTGAGAACGCTGGTGGCCTGACCAGGCAGGCTTGGGGCGGAGGTGGAGGACCCAGATGAGGTGGAGGATGCAGAAGCTGTGGCGGAACTTGGACAGACAGAGGATTGACACACAAGTCGTGGGGACGGCAAGACTTGTGCAGCAGACCCTTCACCATCTATCACCATAGTTACCCAGTGCCCAGTCAGCGACATGTAACGTCCCTGTCCATGCTTACTGGTCCAAGTATCGGTGGTGAAATGCACCCGTTCACACACAGAGTTTCTCAAGGAAGCGGTGATGTTGTGTGCGACATGCTGGTGTAGCACGGGCACACCTTTCTTAGAGAAGTAGTGGCGACTAGGCATCTGGTACTGGGGCACAGCGACAGACATAAGGTCTCTAAAATCCTGTGTGTCCACTAGGCGGAAAGGCAGCATTTCGGTAGCCAACAGCTTACAGAGGGATAGAGTCAACCTCTTAGCTTTGTCATGGGTCGGAGGAAGTGGCCTTTTATTTGACCACATCTGAGGGACAGAGATCTGGCTGCTGTGTGTAGACGGTGTTGAGTAGGGTGTCCCTGGAAAAATGCAGGTTTGTGAGGAAAGTGCAGGCGGAGACATGATGTTGCCTTCATCCAACGTTGGTGCTATCGATGTCTGAGAGAGCTGTACACACTCACTTGTTTCCCCTTCCAAACCAACTGACGACCTTACAAGCAAACTGCCTGTTGCGGTTACAGTGGTGGAAGTTTGGCGTGGAAAAACAGGTGTGACAGCTGTCCCCACAGTCCTAGAAGATGAAGAGCGCGCGGATGCACTGGAAGGGGCGGGCGGTGGATGGTTCGCTCTTGCAGCATTGCAGCACAGTGAGCTTCCCACCGGGACCTATGATATTTATTCATGTGACGATTCATGGAAGAAGTTGTCAAACTGCTGAGGTTTTGACCTCTACTAAGAGAATCATGACAAATTTTACATATCACATGATTTGGGCGATCTTTTTCTATGTCAAAAAAGGACCAGGCTAGGCAAGGCTTAGAGGCCATGCGACCTGTTGATCCACCCCGAATAATGCTCATAGGCAGAGTGGTGGCTGAGGATGCAGTTGTAGACGTGCTACCAGTGCTCCGACTCTGTCCAGGAAGGCGCAAGGTAACTTCGTCGTCGGTTGCATCCTCCTCCACCGCCTCTGTTGACCTCCTCGAGTGCCTGACTGGGGGTTGACAGTAGGTGGGATCTAGAACTTCATCATCAATTGTTGTGTTTGCACTCCCCTCCCCCTCAGACCGAGCCTCTTCTTGCCCTGACCGAATATTTAAGTTGTCATCCCAATCGGGTATCTGCGTCTCATCTTCATCAGTATGTTCCTCATTGTCTATAACCACAGGTGTTACAGTTTGTGACAAAGGGTCAACATTATGCTCAGAAACTTGGTCCTCACGGCCTGAATCAGAGTCACAAAGGTTCTGGGCATCACTGCAGACCATTTCCTGTTCTGTACTCACTGTAGCTTGGGAGCAGACCTCTGATTCCCAGGCTATAGTGTGACTGAACAGCTCTGCAGACTCAGCCATCTCAGTTCCACCATACTGTGCAGGGCTGATGGAGACTTCAGAGCTGGGAGAAATCAAGTGTGATTGGGATGACAACTCAGAGGACTGGTGTTTTTTGGATGCGGTACTTGAAGTGGCTGAGAGGGCACTTGTTGGACCACTTGAGATCCATTCAAGCATTTTCCTTTTTTGCCCATCATCTACCTTTCTTCCTGTTGTTCGTGTCCGTAAAAAAGGGAGCACATCGGATTGTCCACGGTAAGTAGTAGACATCTTACTTTTGCTGGTAGATGGTCTATCTTCAGCAGATGATAATGGAGCTTTGCCACTTTCCCCACAGACAAAACCTTTTTTGCCTTTTCCACCACGCCTCTTCCCCTTTCCACCAGCATCTGTCATTTTGCCACTCATGTTGATTGCGACAAGATTGTGGACTGAAAATGTGGTAGTAAAAATTGAGAGGTGGTGAAGATTGCAGTGGTGGTCTAGCTTTATTAACAGCAGAATAATAAAGAATAAATATCCCTGACAATGCAACTTAGTTATAATGAGTTGGAGTGTGCAACGCAGGCAGATGCGCTCTGCAAATGTCTTGGCACTAGTGGGACTATAGCAAAGTCCAATAGCCACGTATAGGATGCCACTAGGTACACTGAGTGTTTGCTAGTATAATGGCTAAGTTAAAATTAGTTGGAGTGTGCAACGCAGGCAGATGCGCTCTGCAAATGTCTTGGCACTAGTGGGACTATAGCAAAGTCCAATAGCCACGTATAGGATGCCACTAGGTACACTGAGTGTTTGCTAGTATAATGGCTTACTTATAATTAGTTGGAGTGTGCAACGCAGGCAGATGCGCTCTGCAAATGTCTTGGCACTAGTGGGACTATAGCAAAGTCCAATAGCCACGTATAGGATGCCACTAGGTACACTGAGTGTTTGCTAGTATAATGGCTAAGTTAAAATTAGTTGGAGTGTGCAACGCAGGCAGATGCGCTCTGCAAATGTCTTGGCACTAGTGGGACTATAGCAAAGTCCAATAGCCACGTATAGGATGCCACTAGGTACACTGAGTGTTTGCTAGTATAATGGCTTACTTATAATTAGTTGGAGTGTGCAACGCAGGCAGATGCGCTCTGCAAATGTCTTGGCACTAGTGGGACTATAGCAAAGTCCAATAGCCACGTATAGGATGCCACTAGGTACACTGAGTGTTTGCTAGTATAATGGCTTACTTATAATTAGTTGGAGTGTGCAACGCAGGCAGATGCGCTCTGCAAATGTCTTGGCACTAGTGGGACTATAGCAAAGTCCAATAGCCACAGATAGGATGCCACTAGGTACACTGAGTATTTGCTAGTATAATGGCTTACTTATAATTAGTTGGAGTGTGCAACGCAGGCAGATGCGCTCTGCAAATGTCTTGGCACTAGTGGGACTATAGCAAGGTCCAATAGCCACGTATAGGATGCCACTAGGTACACTGAGTGTTTGCTAGTATAATGGCTTACTTATAATTAGTTGGAGTGTGCAACGCAGGCAGATGCGCTCTGCAAATGTCTTGGCACTAGTGGGACTATAGCAAAGTCCAATAGCCACGTATAGGATGCCACTAGGTACACTGAGTGTTTGCTAGTATAATGGCTTACTTATAATTAGTTGGAGTGTGCAACGCAGGCAGATGCGCTCTGCAAATGTCTTGGCACTAGTGGGACTATAGCAAGGTCCAATAGCCACGTATAGGATGCCACTAGGTACACTGAGTGTTTGCTAGTATAATGGCTTACTTATAATTAGTTGGAGTGTGCAACGCAGGCAGATGCGCTCTGCAAATGTCTTGGCACTAGTGGGACTATAGCAAAGTCCAATAGCCACGTATAGGATGCCACTAGGTACACTGAGTGTTTGCTAGTATAATGGCTAAGTTAAAATTAGTTGGAGTGTGCAACGCAGGCAGATGCGCTCTGCAAATGTCTTGGCACTAGTGGGACTATAGCAAAGTCCAATAGCCACGTATAGGATGCCACTAGGTACACTGAGTGTTTGCTAGTAAAATTGCTTAGTTTAAAAAAGTTGGAGTGTGCAATGCAGGCAGACGTGCTCTGCAAATGTCTTTGCACTAGTGGGACTATAGCAAAGTCCAATAGCCACAGATAGGATGCCACTAGGTACACTGAGTTTTTGCTAGTATAATGGCTTACTTATAATTAGTTGGAGTGTGCAACGCAGGCAGATGCGCTCTGCAAATGTCTTGGCACTAGTGGGACTATAGCAAGGTCCAATAGCCACGTATAGGATGCCACTAGGTACACTGAGTGTTTGCTAGTATAATGGCTTACTTATAATTAGTTGGAGTGTGCAACGCAGGCAGATGCGCTCTGCAAATGTCTTGGCACTAGTGGGACTATAGCAAGGTCCAATAGCCACGTATAGGATGCCACTAGGTACACTGAGTGTTTGCTAGTATAATGGCTTACTTATAATTAGTTGGAGTGTGCAACGCAGGCAGATGCGCTCTGCAAATGTCTTGGCACTAGTGGGACTATAGCAAGGTCCAATAGCCACGTATAGGATGCCACTAGGTACACTGAGTGTTTGCTAGTATAATGGCTTACTTATAATTAGTTGGAGTGTGCAACGCAGGCAGATGCGCTCTGCAAATGTCTTGGCACTAGTGGGACTATAGCAAGGTCCAATAGCCACGTATAGGATGCCACTAGGTACACTGAGTGTTTGCTAGTATAATGGCTTACTTATAATTAGTTGGAGTGTGCAACGCAGGCAGATGCGCTCTGCAAATGTCTTGGCACTAGTGGGACTATAGCAAGGTCCAATAGCCACGAATAGGATGCCACTAGGTACACTGAGTGTTTGCTAGTATATATGGCAAAATTATAGATGGAAAGGGAGAAGGGGAGGGGGGGAGAGAGGAGGATGTAATTGACTACAAGGGTATGAGTTATGAGTGATCATAGGGATAGTGTTACATAAGTGGAAATACCTATGGAGGACCGGATGTGTAAGCGCATACCTTATACAAACCTATAGAGTGCTGATGGGTGAGAGTGTGATGTTAGATATAAGACATCCTATAGTGAATAGTGAGCCGTAATCAAGTGCAACAGGGATATTTCACGTGACTATGGGAACATGGAAGGTAAAGAAAGGGGAGAAAAAACTGTTAGACAAGGTAATCAGACATAATGTAACCAGTTGATCAGACATGACAAACATGACAAATAAAAAACAAGGAAGAATGGAACTCCATACATAGTGGAACCATATATAGTGTGAACACGAAAAAGAACCGGGCGTTAGAAAAAATGTGCACGGCCCAATGAATCAAGTCGGTTCTTCATATTCATGGTTTAAGCCCTTGGGTTCCAACGTGCCCAGAGTATATATCCAGAAAGATTCCCTTTCTTTGAGCTTCCTAATTCTATTGCCTCCTCTGCGTATGGCTGGGACATGTTCGATGACTTGGAATCTTAATTGGGCCACTGTGTGATTATGCGTCACAAAATGGTGTGGGACTGGTAATAGAATCTGCTTACAATGTATTGTTGACTTGTGCTTAGCACAAAAAAAGGGAATCTTTCTGGATATGTACTCTGGACACATTAAAACCCAAGGGCTTAAACCGTGAATATGAAGTACAGACTTGATTCATTGGGCCGTGCACCATGTCACCATGTGTGCAATTGCATTGTCCAATGGCTCACAATGGTTATGCGTTTTCATTGGATGGATAATCGAAGCCATGTTTTTTTCCTTTCTCTTGGGTTTGTTGTGTGAGTAGCCTATAGGATTAAGTTAGTTACCGCAGGCAGTGGATTTAGCTTCCTGTCTTTGGTCCAGTGGTAGATTGATTGTTTGGTCTATGAGCTGTTATGGGTTTTAATCCAGGTGAATGCCCATGGGCTGCCTATAACTGTGTGAAATATGTAGTTTTACTGGGCTGGGATGAGAGAATCCATCGAAGCATGGTGTAGGGATTGTGGTTCCTGTGTGCTAAGAAGAAAGGCTAGCACCAGCCAGAAAGCCCCATTACAGCCAATAATCAACCGCTAGCCGCTGGAACTCGTTGCTCTAGATCATGTCAAACTCTCACCAAGCAGGAATAGATACATTAGCCCACCATCCCACCCAAAGAGCAACTTCTGCTGCGCAGCTGGCTTTCTAGGCAGCAGCGCTATTGTGATGTCAGCGGGGGACATTGTGACAAGCCAGTGTTCCGTCACTTCATGTTGTGCACTGTTCAAACGGAAAATACATCAACAGGCAGACTACAGAAAAGCTTACTGACAAAGGATAGAGAGGGGCTTTCTCAGAGGGCTTTTTACAGTTTGTCTATTCCCAATTAGCCGTTTAAGTATGCTTAATGAAAGTACTAATTCTTTCATAGGCCGCCCATTCTTAGTATTTGACGTTCCTTATATTGCGGTATCAGGCTTCGCAGCAGGTTGCAAAACATTCATCACCCATGACTGTCCCCAATTGGGCTCAGAAGCTAAATGTCTATCATGACCTCTCTTTTTGAAAGTCCAAGAGCAAGCAAACTCTTCCTCCAGGAGAGGGAGCCAACAGATCACTAAAGACATCATCATTGCTCAAAGAAAACACCGAAAAACAATGGAAGCTTTAATTGGAGTGGAATCTGATAGACAGCACCTGATGCCAAGTCTGCATCTTCTAACACCTGCAGTCACTGCAGCAGCTGAATCCAATGTGTCCAAAAGGGATCTATTCTATTCAATTGCAAATGATCTAGATAAGACTGAGAATAAGATACTGCACGGGACATAGCAGAGTTGGTCAAGTTGAGTGGAGATGAGTTTGCTATTTGGCACAGCTTTTGCATCAATAAAGCAAGTAAAAGGTGTGAAAGATAAAAAAAAAGGGTGAAAGTGTGAAAAGTGAATTGGCCAAATTGAGGTGCATATAAAGTTTTTGCTTTCTTTCAATTCACTAATGAGGCTCATTTGAATCAGGTGAATTGAGTTCTGCTTTTGGAAACTCGGTTAAGAAGGGGTGCACCGGTCCTGGAGGTACTGCAATACCAGGTCAATGCGTGGAGTGGACAGAGCAAGATTTTTTCCATCTCCTTGTTCTAAAAATCCATTTAATATATGGTCCCTAGAGAAGGGACGTATCAGATATTAAACTGATAAGAACAGATTTAATTTTTTTTTTTTCTGTTTATCAGTAGGACTTCAAAATAACAAAGGTGATCGCCTCCCGTTGCCTGGGAACCGTCCAGGCACAAGAGGGCTATGTGTCACCAGAAGGCGCACACACTCCCTCAAGGCCGGCAGACGTGCAATCCCAGGCACCTTCCAGTACCGACCAAGGTAGCGTCCTCCGAAACTACACTTGATCTTAGCCAAAAGGCTGAGAAGCTATAACCCGAATTGGTTACGGCCTTGAGTGGCACCCTGGCCTATACCGGACACATCTTAGGGAGAGGGAGACAAACCCACGCCTACAGAAGACATTTTGTCACCCAAGCCAAACCCTTGAAAAGGCTGTTTTGCAGAGCAAAAACAAGGAGAATGGTACTTTTTGCAGCCGCCGCCCACTGCAATGAATCTGAATAACTCCTCCTTTTGGGCACAAGCACCTCCCCTCCCCCTTGCAGTCTTTCCAATTCATGATACAAAAAGACGGACGGACAGGACAGGACAGGACCATCTGCCTGACTTTCCGTCACTGCCACCCTTTGCCATCCTTGCCCGTAGAAAGCCCTTTCATCATCCCCAAACCCTAATCTTTTCCCTTCCCTTCCCAGCTGCGTCTCACTCCCTTTCATTAGGAAGTGAGCGCAGCCTTTTCTCCGTTCTGCACATGCGCGACGTTAAACACAAATGCGCAGGCGTGCGTTCCATTAGCCTCACTGCATTCCACTCCCATACAGGAAGTGGGCACAGCTATTACTACGGTCGCACATAAAAGAACCCATGGCCACCACTGCACATAGCTGACTCCACCACAGGACACCCACTTCTACATCAACGCAGGTAAGACAGGATCGGCACCTCTATGCTCCCGTTACAATCAGGCTCAGTCACCATGTGATAACGCTCTCAACTCTTTAGTTGCAGGCTCCCCTTGCTTCACCTCCATTGGCTGTGCTGCCATTTCCTCTCCCACCTGGAAGTTATACTTTATTCCACTATTTTCCTGTTTCTCTCTTCCCCCTTTTCCCATAACCTACTTTTATCTGCATTTGTGGGGTATCTATATGCTATTTACATCATAGTTTTATTCATTAATATGGAAGGGAAGAGTGCCCATGAGAGTGTTGAACTGCGGAGAGCAAAAGATTAAGCTGCTCCGATTTGCCACCATTGATAAGCTGTTCTCAGTAGATACACATGCTATCCAAACAGCAGCATCCACCATTGCTTCAGCCCACCCATTCAGTGACAGCTCACCAAGTCAGCCAGAGGAGTGGTGTAAGGAATTACACGTAGGCACTGACTCCACACCTTCACATCACAAGAAGGGGGTCTACAGGCTAGTGCAAGAATACGAGCAAGTCTTCAGCAAACATCCGCTAGACTTTTGAAAAATAAAAGGGGTCAAACACTACATCCCCACAAGTGCACACCCACCCATCAAAGAGAGATATAAGCCAAATCTACCTGCACATTACCAGTGTACCAAGGACATGTTGAGCAACATGAAGGAGGCTGGGGTTATCCGTGACAGTTGTAGCCTCTGGGCAGCTCCGTTGGTCCTGTTAAAGAAGAAGGACAGCACCACTCCCCTGTATTGAGGAATAGCTAGCTGCATTGACAACTGCAAATTATTTTTCTACCCTTGATCTCACTAGTCACTATTGGCAAGTGTCCGTTGCTGAGGCAGACCGGACGAAGACCGCCTTTGCCACCCCGATGGGTCTCTGCGAGTTCAAAAGCATGCCCTTCGAGCTGTGCAATTTGCCAGGAACCTTCCAGAGGCTGATGGAATGCTGCTTGGGACACCGAAACTTTGAAACGGTACTGCTATACCTTTATGATGTTATTGTTTATTCTAACGCAAACAAGATTTTAGGGTGTATAAAAAGGGAGATTAGATCCGATGATCCCAACGTATTGTTACCCCTCTATAAATCACTTGTAAGGCCACATCTGGAATATGGGGTAAAGTCCTGAGCAGGTTGATAACCATTGGTTTGAGCATGGTAGGGTGTAGTACGCATCTTCCTGCATCGGTAAAAGCTGCAGAAGTCCTTGAAGATTTCCGCTTCAAAGGCAGTGCCTTGATCTGTGAGGACTCTCTCTGAGTAGCCATGAGGTCTGCATAAGTGTGCTTGGAAGACCTTCGCTGCAGTATGGGCCATTAGATCTTTGACTTGTACCACAACCATAAATCTCGAGTAGTTGTCTACCATCGTAAGTGCATACGTGAGCTCACCTCGATATTCTGCAACAAAACTCCCTTTTTCGATTTCAGTTTCAGCAAACACTCCTCTTCCTGTAGAAAATATTTATCATTACCTAAGACAGTCATTCTAATGCATGACAATATTAAGGCAATTTAGTTAAAACTTGTTTTAACTCACCTTTAAGGGGATTGATGTATTTCATGGTCAATCCAGGTTTGTCAGTGATGGCACTGACATAATGTATGGCGTCTTTTTCGGGCGTTATCCTTTGCCTTTTCATTGTGAAAATCCAGTTGCCTATATCAAAGCAAATTCTACTACTTGTAAAGTATGCAGAAAATGAAATGTAGAACATATAACATCAACTGCTTAGGAACGCATCATAGGTTAGTACTTAAAAGGATATTGTCATGTTCTAGTCATAATGCAAGCTGGACATTTTTCATGTTACCCTGTAATCGCCGGCCTGTTCTAATGCTCACAAGCCAAGATATAGGCTCAGCTGCTAAGGCTTCCCTCTGCCTTCTGAATGAAAATTGAATATGTCTGGCTCACTGTGTATATAGCAGGTGCTCAGAAAAAATAAGAGTTAATTCAATAGAAATAGCTCTGGCACACTATAGTGATCAATAACGTAAGAAAAGAACTCTTAGAATGCTGAAAATTCTTTATTTGTGCAAAAGGATAATTCATCCAACGTTTCGAGCTTGTTTTTAGGTCTTTATCAAGGATAAAGTTATCTAAGATCATAAAGGGTTACAAAACCATATAAACACGTAATTAGTACATAGTACAACATAACAGTACAATATATTGCTACTTGAGAGTACAATGGGTCAAATGACCATGATGCACATACAAAAAATTTTTCCAAAGCCATAGTGAAAACATTTGTACTGAGGAAAGAAAATTTCCACATGACCTATCTGGAGAAACATTCTGGATCAAACAACCAAAAATAGTCAAGCAGGTAAATACACACCTATATGGATAACAGGATGATATGTGTTCAATTGTATAGCGTCATTGCCATTAAGGTACAAATGGAAAACTTGCAATCCTATATAGTGAAGGAAATGAACACATATCATATCAAAGAACACAGGAACATGGGTGTGAGAAAAACCTCAATGTTTATACTTTGTTCTTTATAATGGTGTGAACATGTATATGTCTCAGTACCTTATGAACTTGAGAATTCTAGTGAGTAGATGATGAAAGCCTATTCCAGAACTGGAATCGGTAAATAATTGTAGGTGGAATCTAAATGAAAAGATGGTACAAGTGTTATCATGACACGTGGGCTATAACACAATGGACCGTGTGACAAAGAAGAAAGGAGAGAAAGAAGAGGAAGAAAATGGAACTACCTGTAACATTACGTGATAGTCACTGGTAAGTATCACTTGACAATTCAGGTGAAAAAGGATTCCTTTATTAAAGGGTTCTCAGTCGCCTCAGGATCATGAAATACTAGGGTAAATGATATGAGAATGGGTAAGAAGCACCACTAAAGGAAATATGAGATGCAGGACATATATCTATAAACCCCTGAACTACATGATAGAAATAAAAAGAAGAAAAAAGAAAAAAAAGAAGAAAGAAGAA
The DNA here is from genome assembly GCF_048569485.1 of Anomaloglossus baeobatrachus. NCBI lineage: Eukaryota > Metazoa > Chordata > Amphibia > Anura > Aromobatidae > Anomaloglossus > Anomaloglossus baeobatrachus. Next base: position 164,348 of record NW_027444951.1, read on the forward strand.
GAACACATAGAATGCGGAAAGAGAATGGGTACAACTACCTGAGTTACTGCAGGGAGGCCCCTGGTAGGTATTGTGAGGGTTAGTGGAATTCCTTCACTGAAGGGTTCTCAGTTGCCTCAGATTCGTGAAAAATGCTATAGACAAATAATGCCCGGAGAAAAGGGGTTCATATACAGCGAATAATGGTAATACAAGGTACATGTGTCCCATGTAATAGTATAAATATATATATATTGTACTAAGCTCTACACCAGAAATAGAAAGTAGTCCCTCTGCCTTCTGTCTAGGTGCCCTGAGTTATGTCCTGTAAACTGTCACAGTGACCTAGACACACATGTGTAGTAGGAGAATATCCCTGCTGAGATGCCAGAGCTAGAGCACTCGTTTGCTGTGGAGTTGAACGCTATGTGAGCAGTTCTTACCTTCAATGAGCAGAAGTCTCTTTTTTCAGATTTCAATATCTCTGTGGGTATCTGGCAGAAATATGGAATACTCTTTACTGCTAAGACCCTGTACACCACTCCCACTAAAGGGGGCTTTACACGCTGCGACATCGCTAATGCGGAGTCGTTGGGGTCACGGAATTTGTGACGCACATCCGGCCGCATTAGCGATGTTGCTGCGTGTGATACCGATGAGCGATTTTGCATCGTTGCAAAAACGTGCAAAATCGCTCATCGGTGACATGGGTCTCCATTCTCGATTATCGTTACTGCAGCAGTAATTATGTAGTTCGTCGCTCCTGCGGTAGCACACATCGCTCCGTGTGACACCGCAGAAACGAGGAACCTCTCCTTACCTGCCTCCCAGCCGCTATGAGGAAGGAAGGAGGTGGGCGGGATGTTCCGGCCACTCATCTCCGCCCCTCCGCTGCTATTGGGCGGTCGCTCAGTGACGTCGCTGTGACGCCGCACGGACCGCCCCCTTAGAAAGGAGGCGGTTCGCCGGACACAGCGACGTCGCCGGGCAGGTAAGTATGTGTGACGGGTCTGGTCGGTGTTGTGCGGCATGGGCAGCGATTTGCCCGTGTCGCGCAACAGATGGGGGCGGGTACCCACACTAGCGATATCGGGACCGATATCGCAGTGTGTAAAGTAGCCTTTAGTCACATGACCAAGACTGTATCTGTGTCCCTACAACACACTTGAGACAAATGTGTGTGTGAGCCTGCATTGTGGGGTATATATAATATATTATAGAGCTGGGAAGGATCATTCTAAGCAGTGAGCTGTTCCAGTATTTGTAGGAAAATACCCAGTAGAAGCATCAAACACAGCACCAATACCTCCCATCAGTATTCCACCACAGTGCCATGTAACCCATGCCCTACACTCCCATCTACACCAATACTATACAGGCACAAACTAGTATATCTGACTAAAAGCCCCCAAAATATGAAGAACGGCCTATAGTTGAGTGTGGATATAAAATCTATGTGAGCAGAGCTAGAATAGAAATCACTGATCGCATTGAAGTCATTCTGACCATAAATCACCATGATATCAAGGTGAGGAGTTGTGTGTTACTGCTGGGAGGAAAGGGTTAACAGTGGAATATTAAGGTGCATTTCTGTGTGCAGTGTTACTAGTCAATGTAACAATTCAGTATGAGCTGCTCTTGGTGCCGGGGGAGGGAGATGCTCTCCTGAGCAAGATAGATGGGGAATGAACATGATATCTATATAGTGTAAGGCAGGGGGTCTCAAACCAGGTGATCATGTCTGATCAACTGGTTACATTATGTCTGATTACCTTGTCTAACAGTTTTTTCTCCCCTTTCTTTACCTTCCAGGTTCCCATAGTCACGTGAAATATCCCTGTTGCACTTGATTACGGCTCACTATTCACTATAGGATGTCTTATATCTAACATCACACTCTCACCCATCAGCACTCTATAGGTTTGTATAAGGTATGCGCTTACACATCCGGTCCTCCATAGGTATTTCCACTTATGTAACACTATCCCTATGATCACTCATAACTCATACCCTTGTAGTCAATTACAGCCTCCTCTCTCCCCCCTCCCCTTCTCCCTTTCCATCTATAATTTTGCCAGTACAATATTAGTTTACATTAGGCACACACTCACATATTCCTTTCCTTAGTGATTTATTGTAATTCACATTCACATACAATTCTCTATGCCTGCCCCATTACTACATTCATACCTACTTGACCCTATCCTGATACCCCTTGTCTCACCTTGTTGGTCCCTACACCTGTTATCATGTCCTTTCCTGTGTCTGTCTTGTACGTTTCTAGGTAACAACAAAGAATCAAAATTTAAGTCCATCGTGGAGAACATGCTGAAACGTTTCAAAGCCTTGGGTTGTCTAATGAATTTGAAGTTACATTTTTTACATTCCTATTTGGACTACTTGTCTGAAAACCTTGGTGCTGGTGGGAAGAACAAGAAGGTTTTCATCGGAATATCAAGGAGATGGAACGACGATACCAAAGTAAATGAAACGTGAACATGATTGCCGGATGCTTCACAGAGAAGATCCACAGGCCTTCTATAAGAGAAAAGGGGGATCTAGAGAAAAGGAAAAAGTGCAAGAATAAATTTCTAATAAAGTTGCAGAATGACTGTACAATAAATAAATGTATTTTATATATAAAATTGTGAATATTTTTGGTTACAATAAGTATTTTTCTTGTTCATGTCACTTGTATGTAACTTCACACATGGATTGTACAAAATCAATATTTGATGGTTAAAAAAAAATATTTTTTTTTTTTTTTAAATCAGGACATTAGAGCATGTGTTCTGCCTTCTTTTACGTAATGCTGTGAATCTCTAGCATACAGCTAAACCCTAGTTCACATTTCAAATAAACAGACTGTGAAGTTCAATAGCCTTGATTTATTAGCTGGTAACGTGAACTTGATTGCAGTATACATGGAATATACAGTGAATATAGGAATATCCAAGATGCAGTTGAAGACAGAATACGGTATATCCAAGATACTGTTTTATACGGGTAAAAACTATAACAAGAAAATGATTACAGTCAGTACAGTGTTAATACAGAGTTAACATAGCATAACAGTACATGAGATGCAGTTCTTACGAGAATGTAGGTGAAAGGTCACTGCATCTGCAATACATAGAAATCTTATCTAGACAAACAAGACAGGGATGACACTAAAGGTGTAGAAGTACAATGTACAATGCATTTACTACACTCTTCCATCTAGGATTCTATCACTAACACATGTAATTTGCTTTGCTCACCGGATTACACTAGGCAGGGGTGAATGTACAGAGAGGTAAGTCGGCATGTCCTTTCCTGACAAATCCAAAGAAAAAATGGCTGCAGGCTTCTTCTCAGCTCAGGGAGGCATTCCTTACCCAGAATACCTTTAGCTTAAAGGGAAACTCAGCAATTCAAAAGAATAACAATGACCTCTAGGGATTGTAACAGAAATTTCAATGAATGACTATTAGCAGGCTGCCATGAGGCAGAACAGCATGGGTATTTAATATATCCTCCTTGCTGCCCAAGAAGCAATGAGAACATTTTTAGACCACCACATATTGACCATCCCTGCTCCTTGTAGTTAAGTTTCTTGAGAATAAAGTCTAAATTCTCACAGCTTTCTTCCAAGTGCATAGCATGTGTGACGCCCTGGACTAGCCAGGTAGTCACAAACACAAAATCACACACACCCCCTCCCCTGGATAGTCTACATCAGTCACACAAAATCCTTGTTGCCTCCTCCAGGCTCTGATGTCCACACCAGGTGGGGCGGAGCCAGGCGGTTGGCCCCACCCACCGAGGAGTTCACAGGCCCGGAGGCGGGAAAAAGCAGTTAGTTTAGTTTTGTAGTGGAAAGTGAGAGGACAGAAACTGTTAGTGTCTGGGTAGGAGCCCAGGCACTGTCAGCAAGGTCGGCAGACGGTGGTGGCCGTCTGCAGGAGGTGGTACAAGTCAGCTGAACCGTAGGACCGGGGACGGGCGGTGACCCGAGGGGAACTGAACCGGTGAGCGGATCTGTACCAAGCACAAAGGCAGGGCCATTGGACCCTGACCAGGCTAGGAGCCGCCGACAATGGTCAAATCCGAGAGTGACCGGAATCCCAGGGGTTCCCTAACACCCAAGACCCGACAGAAGGCAACCGTCCACACCGTGAGGATAAAAAGCCACCGCCATAGGCTAGAGATCCAAGGGCCAGCGCCTGCGGGCAAACGGGCTCCCTCGGTACGTACACCCCAGCCATCCAGCCTCCCCGTACCGCCACCGGGCCCCGGGATCACCAACCCCTACCCACGGAGGGGGAACCAACATCCTAGCTGCTCCCTGCCATCGCTCCCGGGATCCCCGTCACCAGCAGTGGTGGTGCCCATTATCACCACGACCTGTGGGTGACGTCACTAACTATCTCCCCAAACAAACCACCCCCTTTTCACTCGTGGGCGAGGAGCGCTGCTCGAGTCCCCGGATCTGGCCCTCCGCTCGAGCCACCGAGCAGCAGCAGCAGCAGAAGTCCCCGAACCCGAGCGTAGCGTGCGTGGCCCCTCTGCCCGCGACACATGCCCTACACACACTGAAGAATACTTACTGCCATTGAGCAGTAGCACAGCTTTCAGACTTTTTGGATAAAACAATGACGTGTCTCCACTCGCTCACATTGTACTTAATGTTACATTTTCCATCAGCACAGGAACATCGCTTGAATACACTAGAGCACCATCTTCAGAAAAGTATGGAGGGAATCTTTTCAGAATTCTAACCTTTTGGAAACCTATTGTCACGCTCTCCGGGTCCCCTGCTCTGCCCCCCGGCTCACCTGCCACGCTCCCCGGCTTCCCTGCTTCGCTCCCCGGCTCCTCTGGCAGACATCCCCCGCTCCACGGTCTCCAGCCTCCACCACCTGCGGTCCCCAGGCGGCCCGGTCCCCGCTCCCGGCGCCCGTCGGCAGCCCTGCTCCAGGCCGGCTCCCATAACAGATGCAAGCTTGTCCTGTTTGGTGGAGATGATATTTAATAAAATAAGTAGAAATCCACTAAAAGTTTTGTTTGGTTATCTTGCAATCCCGAGATAATCGTCTCCATGCTCCAAATCCATTTTAAAGCCATTTTTAAGGCATTTCGCGCATACATGAAATGAACACATTTTTCTCCAAAACTATAACAGATGCAAGCTTGTCCTGTTTGGTGGAGATGATATTTAATAAAATAAGTAGAAATCCACTAAAAGTTTTGTTTGGTTATCTTGCAATCCCGAGATAATCGTCTCCATGCTCCAAATCCATTTTAAAGCCATTTTTAAGGCATTTCGCGCATACATGAAATGAACACATTTTTCTCCAAAACTATAACAGATGCAAGCTTGTCCTGTTTGGTGGAGATGATATTTAATAAAATAAGTAGAAATCCACTAAAAGTTTTGTTTGGTTATCTTGCAATCCCGAGATAATCGTCTCCATGCTCCAAATCCATTTTAAAGCCATTTTTAAGGCATTTCGCGCATACATGAAATGAACACATTTTTCTCCAAAACTATAACAGATGCAAGCTTGTCCTGTTTGGTGGAGATGATATTTAATAAAATAAGTAGAAATCCACTAAAAGTTTTGTTTGGTTATCTTGCAATCCCGAGATAATCGTCTCCATGCTCCAAATCCATTTTAAAGCCATTTTTAAGGCATTTCGCGCATACATGAAATGAACACATTTTTCTCCAAAACTATAACAGATGCAAGCTTGTCCTGTTTGGTGGAGATGATATTTAATAAAATAAGTAGAAATCCACTAAAAGTTTTGTTTGGTTATCTTGCAATCCCGAGATAATCGTCTCCATGCTCCAAATCCATTTTAAAGCAATTTTTAAGGCATTTCGCGCATACATGAAATGAACACATTTTTCTCCAAAACTATAACAGATGCAAGCTTGTCCTGTTTGGTGGAGATGATATTTAATAAAATAAGTAGAAATCCACTAAAAGTTTTGTTTGGTTATCTTGCAATCCCGAGATAATCGTCTCCATGCTCCAAATCCATTTTAAAGCCATTTTTAAGGCATTTCGCGCATACATGAAATGAACACATTTTTCTCCAAAACTATAACAGATGCAAGCTTGTCCTGTTTGGTGGAGATGATATTTAATAAAATAAGTAGAAATCCACTAAAAGTTTTGTTTGGTTATCTTGCAATCCCGAGATAATCGTCTCCATGCTCCAAATCCATTTTAAAGCCATTTTTAAGGCATTTCGCGCATACATGAAATGAACACATTTTTCTCCAAAACTATAACAGATGCAAGCTTGTCCTGTTTGGTGGAGATGATATTTAATAAAATAAGTAGAAATCCACTAAAAGTTTTGTTTGGTTATCTTGCAATCCCGAGATAATCGTCTCCATGCTCCAAATCCATTTTAAAGCCATTTTTAAGGCATTTCGCGCATACATGAAATGAACACATTTTTCTCCAAAACTATAACAGATGCAAGCTTGTCCTGTTTGGTGGAGATGATATTTAATAAAATAAGTAGAAATCCACTAAAAGTTTTGTTTAGTTATCTTGCAATCCCGAGATAATCGTCTCCATGCTCCAAATCCATTTTAAAGCCATTTTTAAGGCATTTCGCGCATACATGAAATGAACACATTTTTCTCCAAAACTATAACAGATGCAAGCTTGTCCTGTTTGGTGGAGATGATATTTAATAAAATAAGTAGAAATCCACTAAAAGTTTTGTTTGGTTATCTTGCAATCCCGAGATAATCGTCTCCATGCTCCAAATCCATTTTAAAGCCATTTTTAAGGCATTTCGCGCATACATGAAATGAACACATTTTTCTCCAAAACTATAACAGATGCAAGCTTGTCCTGTTTGGTGGAGATGATATTTAATAAAATAAGTAGAAATCCACTAAAAGTTTTGTTTGGTTATCTTGCAATCCCGAGATAATCGTCTCCATGCTCCAAATCCATTTTAAAGCCATTTTTAAGGCATTTCGCGCATACATGAAATGAACACATTTTTCTCCAAAACTATAACAGATGCAAGCTTGTCCTGTTTGGTGGAGATGATATTTAATAAAATAAGTAGAAATCCACTAAAAGTTTTGTTTGGTTATCTTGCAATCCCGAGATAATCGTCTCCATGCTCCAAATCCATTTTAAAGCCATTTTTAAGGCATTTCGCGCATACATGAAATGAACACATTTTTCTCCAAAACTATAACAGATGCAAGCTTGTCCTGTTTGGTGGAGATGATATTTAATAAAATAAGTAGAAATCCACTAAAAGTTTTGTTTGGTTATCTTGCAATCCCGAGATAATCGTCTCCATGCTCCAAATCCATTTTAAAGCCATTTTTAAGGCATTTCGCGCATACATGAAATGAACACATTTTTCTCCAAAACTATAACAGATGCAAGCTTGTCCTGTTTGGTGGAGATGATATTTAATAAAATAAGTAGAAATCCACTAAAAGTTTTGTTTGGTTATCTTGCAATCCCGAGATAATCGTCTCCATGCTCCAAATCCATTTTAAAGCCATTTTTAAGGCATTTCGCGCATACATGAAATGAACACATTTTTCTCCAAAACTATAACAGATGCAAGCTTGTCCTGTTTGGTGGAGATGATATTTAATAAAATAAGTAGAAATCCACTAAAAGTTTTGTTTGGTTATCTTGCAATCCCGAGATAATCGTCTCCATGCTCCAAATCCATTTTAAAGCCATTTTTAAGGCATTTCGCGCATACATGAAATGAACACATTTTTCTCCAAAACTATAACAGATGCAAGCTTGTCCTGTTTGGTGGAGATGATATTTAATAAAATAAGTAGAAATCCACTAAAAGTTTTGTTTGGTTATCTTGCAATCCCGAGATAATCGTCTCCATGCTCCAAATCCATTTTAAAGCCATTTTTAAGGCATTTCGCGCATACATGAAATGAACACATTTTTCTCCAAAACTATAACAGATGCAAGCTTGTCCTGTTTGGTGGAGATGATATTTAATAAAATAAGTAGAAATCCACTAAAAGTTTTGTTTGGTTATCTTGCAATCCCGAGATAATCGTCTCCATGCTCCAAATCCATTTTAAAGCCATTTTTAAGGCATTTCGCGCATACATGAAATGAACACATTTTTCTCCAAAACTATAACAGATGCAAGCTTGTCCTGTTTGGTGGAGATGATATTTAATAAAATAAGTAGAAATCCACTAAAAGTTTTGTTTGGTTATCTTGCAATCCCGAGATAATCGTCTCCATGCTCCAAATCCATTTTAAAGCCATTTTTAAGGCATTTCGCGCATACATGAAATGAACACATTTTTCTCCAAAACTATAACAGATGCAAGCTTGTCCTGTTTGGTGGAGATGATATTTAATAAAATAAGTAGAAATCCACTAAAAGTTTTGTTTGGTTATCTTGCAATCCCGAGATAATCGTCTCCATGCTCCAAATCCATTTTAAAGCCATTTTTAAGGCATTTCGCGCATACATGAAATGAACACATTTTTCTCCAAAACTATAACAGATGCAAGCTTGTCCTGTTTGGTGGAGATGATATTTAATAAAATAAGTAGAAATCCACTAAAAGTTTTGTTTGGTTATCTTGCAATCCCGAGATAATCGTCTCCATGCTCCAAATCCATTTTAAAGCCATTTTTAAGGCATTTCGCGCATACATGAAATGAACACATTTTTCTCCAAAACTATAACAGATGCAAGCTTGTCCTGTTTGGTGGAGATGATATTTAATAAAATAAGTAGAAATCCACTAAAAGTTTTGTTTGGTTATCTTGCAATCCCGAGATAATCGTCTCCATGCTCCAAATCCATTTTAAAGCCATTTTTAAGGCATTTCGCGCATACATGAAATGAACACATTTTTCTCCAAAACTATAACAGATGCAAGCTTGTCCTGTTTGGTGGAGATGATATTTAATAAAATAAGTAGAAATCCACTAAAAGTTTTGTTTGGTTATCTTGCAATCCCGAGATAATCGTCTCCATGCTCCAAATCCATTTTAAAGCCATTTTTAAGGCATTTCGCGCATACATGAAATGAACACATTTTTCTCCAAAACTATAACAGATGCAAGCTTGTCCTGTTTGGTGGAGATGATATTTAATAAAATAAGTAGAAATCCACTAAAAGTTTTGTTTGGTTATCTTGCAATCCCGAGATAATCGTCTCCATGCTCCAAATCCATTTTAAAGCCATTTTTAAGGCATTTCGCGCATACATGAAATGAACACATTTTTCTCCAAAACTATAACAGATGCAAGCTTGTCCTGTTTGGTGGAGATGATATTTAATAAAATAAGTAGAAATCCACTAAAAGTTTTGTTTGGTTATCTTGCAATCCCGAGATAATCGTCTCCATGCTCCAAATCCATTTTAAAGCCATTTTTAAGGCATTTCGCGCATACATGAAATGAACACATTTTTCTCCAAAACTATAACAGATGCAAGCTTGTCCTGTTTGGTGGAGATGATATTTAATAAAATAAGTAGAAATCCACTAAAAGTTTTGTTTGGTTATCTTGCAATCCCGAGATAATCGTCTCCATGCTCCAAATCCATTTTAAAGCCATTTTTAAGGCATTTCGCGCATACATGAAATGAACACATTTTTCTCCAAAACTATAACAGATGCAAGCTTGTCCTGTTTGGTGGAGATGATATTTAATAAAATAAGTAGAAATCCACTAAAAGTTTTGTTTGGTTATCTTGCAATCCCGAGATAATCGTCTCCATGCTCCAAATCCATTTTAAAGCCATTTTTAAGGCATTTCGCGCATACATGAAATGAACACATTTTTCTCCAAAACTATAACAGATGCAAGCTTGTCCTGTTTGGTGGAGATGATATTTAATAAAATAAGTAGAAATCCACTAAAAGTTTTGTTTGGTTATCTTGCAATCCCGAGATAATCGTCTCCATGCTCCAAATCCATTTTAAAGCCATTTTTAAGGCATTTCGCGCATACATGAAATGAACACATTTTTCTCCAAAACTATAACAGATGCAAGCTTGTCCTGTTTGGTGGAGATGATATTTAATAAAATAAGTAGAAATCCACTAAAAGTTTTGTTTGGTTATCTTGCAATCCCGAGATAATCGTCTCCATGCTCCAAATCCATTTTAAAGCCATTTTTAAGGCATTTCGCGCATACATGAAATGAACACATTTTTCTCCAAAACTATAACAGATGCAAGCTTGTCCTGTTTGGTGGAGATGATATTTAATAAAATAAGTAGAAATCCACTAAAAGTTTTGTTTGGTTATCTTGCAATCCCGAGATAATCGTCTCCATGCTCCAAATCCATTTTAAAGCCATTTTTAAGGCATTTCGCGCATACATGAAATGAACACATTTTTCTCCAAAACTATAACAGATGCAAGCTTGTCCTGTTTGGTGGAGATGATATTTAATAAAATAAGTAGAAATCCACTAAAAGTTTTGTTTGGTTATCTTGCAATCCCGAGATAATCGTCTCCATGCTCCAAATCCATTTTAAAGCCATTTTTAAGGCATTTCGCGCATACATGAAATGAACACATTTTTCTCCAAAACTATAACAGATGCAAGCTTGTCCTGTTTGGTGGAGATGATATTTAATAAAATAAGTAGAAATCCACTAAAAGTTTTGTTTGGTTATCTTGCAATCCCGAGATAATCGTCTCCATGCTCCAAATCCATTTTAAAGCCATTTTTAAGGCATTTCGCGCATACATGAAATGAACACATTTTTCTCCAAAACTATAACAGATGCAAGCTTGTCCTGTTTGGTGGAGATGATATTTAATAAAATAAGTAGAAATCCACTAAAAGTTTTGTTTGGTTATCTTGCAATCCCGAGATAATCGTCTCCATGCTCCAAATCCATTTTAAAGCCATTTTTAAGGCATTTCGCGCATACATGAAATGAACACATTTTTCTCCAAAACTATAACAGATGCAAGCTTGTCCTGTTTGGTGGAGATGATATTTAATAAAATAAGTAGAAATCCACTAAAAGTTTTGTTTGGTTATCTTGCAATCCCGAGATAATCGTCTCCATGCTCCAAATCCATTTTAAAGCCATTTTTAAGGCATTTCGCGCATACATGAAATGAACACATTTTTCTCCAAAACTATAACAGATGCAAGCTTGTCCTGTTTGGTGGAGATGATATTTAATAAAATAAGTAGAAATCCACTAAAAGTTTTGTTTGGTTATCTTGCAATCCCGAGATAATCGTCTCCATGCTCCAAATCCATTTTAAAGCCATTTTTAAGGCATTTCGCGCATACATGAAATGAACACATTTTTCTCCAAAACTATAACAGATGCAAGCTTGTCCTGTTTAGTGGAGATGATATTTAATAAAATAAGTAGAAATCCACTAAAAGTTTTGTTTGGTTATCTTGCAATCCCGAGATAATCGTCTCCATGCTCCAAATCCATTTTAAAGCCATTTTTAAGGCATTTCGCGCATACATGAAATGAACACATTTTTCTCCAAAACTATAACAGATGCAAGCTTGTCCTGTTTGGTGGAGATGATATTTAATAAAATAAGTAGAAATCCACTAAAAGTTTTGTTTGGTTATCTTGCAATCCCGAGATAATCGTCTCCATGCTCCAAATCCATTTTAAAGCCATTTTTAAGGCATTTCGCGCATACATGAAATGAACACATTTTTCTCCAAAACTATAACAGATGCAAGCTTGTCCTGTTTGGTGGAGATGATATTTAATAAAATAAGTAGAAATCCACTAAAAGTTTTGTTTGGTTATCTTGCAATCCCGAGATAATCGTCTCCATGCTCCAAATCCATTTTAAAGCCATTTTTAAGGCATTTCGCGCATACATGAAATGAACACATTTTTCTCCAAAACTATAACAGATGCAAGCTTGTCCTGTTTGGTGGAGATGATATTTAATAAAATAAGTAGAAATCCACTAAAAGTTTTGTTTTGGTTATCTTGCAATCCCGAGATAATCGTCTCCATGCTCCAAATCCATTTTAAAGCCATTTTTAAGGCATTTCGCGCATACATGAAATGAACACATTTTTCTCCAAAACTATAACAGATGCAAGCTTGTCCTGTTTAATGGAGATGATATTTAATAAAATAAGTAGAAATCCACTAAAAGTTTTGTTTGGTTATCTTGCAATCCGAGATAATCGTCTCCATGCTCCAAATCCATTTTAAAGCCATTTTTAAGGCATTTCGCGCATACATGAAATGAACACATTTTTCTCCAAAACTATAACAGATGCAAGCTTGTCCTGTTTGGTGGAGATGATATTTAATAAAATAAGTAGAAATCCACTAAAAGTTTTGTTTGGTTATCTTGCAATCCCGAGATAATCGTCTCCATGCTCCAAAATCCATTTTAAAGCCATTTTTAAGCCATTTCGCGCATACATGAAATGAACACATTTTTCTCCAAAACTATAACAGATGCAAGCTTGTCCTGTTTGGTGGAGATGATATTTAATAAAATAAGTAGAAATCCACTAAAAGTTTTGTTTGGTTATCTTGCAATCCCGAGATAATCGTCCTCCAATGCTATCTCCATCAATCCATTTTAAAGCCATTTTTCGCGCATACATGAAATGAACACATTTTTCTCCAAAACTATAACAGATGCAAGCTTGTCCTGTTTGGTGGAGATGATATTTAATAAAATAAGTAGAAATCCACTAAAAGTTTTGTTTGGTTATCTTGCAATCCCGAGATAATCGTCTCCATGCTCCAAATCCATTTTAAAGCCATTTTTAAGGCATTTCGCGCATACATGAAATGAACACATTTTTCTCCAAAACTATAACAGATGCAAGCTTGTCCTGTTTGGTGGAGATGATATTTAATAAAATAAGTAGAAATCCACTAAAAGTTTTGTTTGGTTATCTTGCAATCCCGAGATAATCGTCTCCATGCTCCAAATCCATTTTAAAGCCATTTTTAAGGCATTTCGCGCATACATGAAATGAACACATTTTTCTCCAAAACTATAACAGATGCAAGCTTGTCCTGTTTGGTGGAGATGATATTTAATAAAATAAGTAGAAATCCACTAAAAGTTTTGTTTGGTTATCTTGCAATCCCGAGATAATCGTCTCCATGCTCCAAATCCATTTTAAAGCCATTTTTAAGGCATTTCGCGCATACATGAAATGAACACATTTTTCTCCAAAACTATAACAGATGCAAGCTTGTCCTGTTTGGTGGAGATGATATTTAATAAAATAAGTAGAAATCCACTAAAAGTTTTGTTTGGTTATCTTGCAATCCCCGAGATAATCGTCTCCATGCTCCAAATCCATTTTAAAAAGCCATTTTTAAGGGCATTTCGCGCATACATGAAATGAACACATTTTTCTCCAAAACTATAACAGATGCAAGCTTGTCCTGTTTGGTGGAGATGATATTTAATAAAATAAGTAGAAATCCACTAAAAGTTTTGTTTGGTTATCTTGCAATCCCGAGATAATCGTCTCCATGCTCCAAATCCATTTGCCATTTTTAAGGCATTTCGCGCATACATGAAATGAACACATTTTTCTCCAAAACTATAACAGATGCAAGCTTGTCCTGTTTGGTGGAGATGACATTTAATAAAATAAGTAGAAATCCACTAAAAGTTTTGTTTGGTTATCTTGCAATCCCGAGATAATCGTCTCCATGCTCCAAATCCATTTTAAAGCCATTTTTAAGGCATTTCGCGCATACATGAAATGAACACATTTTTCTCCAAAACTATAACAGATGCAAGCTTGTCCTGTTTGGTGGAGATGATATTTAATAAAATAAGTAGAAATCCACTAAAAGTTTTGTTTGGTTATCTTGCAATCCCGAGATAATCGTCTCCATGCTCCAAATCCATTTTAAAGCCATTTTTAAGGGCATTTCGCGCATACATGAAATGAACACATTTTTCTCCAAAAACTATAACAGATGCAAGCTTGTCCTGTTTGGTGGAGATGATATTTAATAAAATAAGTAGAAATCCACTAAAAGTTT